>NW_027205795.1:0-12444 GCF_024711535.1 Dipodomys merriami
AAAATGAGAAGTTATTAGTCGTAGGAATTTTGAAGAACACATATATTCTGTCTTCTTAACAACTTATTTACTTTTTAAAGTTATGGGTTTCGATAGAATTAAACTGTTTTCAGTTTTAGTATGAGAAAGTACTAAATTTATTCTTTTTTCAAAATATTGGGAAGTATATTGTGAAAATTTTGTTTAGTTGGGTTACATTCAAGTTGATGACCCTCTGATAAAGAAGGGGTAATTAATTCAAATTAGATGCCAAATAGTATTGGTTTTTAAGAAGTTACTACATAAAGAATAATATTTATTATACCAAGACAGTGAAATTATAATTTATGCAGCTTATTTTTAAATTTTTATTATCAAAGTGATGTACAGTGGGGTTACAGTAATTGTAAGGTAGTGAATACATAACTTTTCAAACTTGTTACTCCTCCCTCATTTTTCTCACAGTTTTCCTTTACCCCTTCACCTCTCACAAGTTGTAATGTACATTTCCAACATATTGTCTTGTGAGTATTGCTATTACATTGGTTTTCCCCTTGTCCTTTGTATCACCATTTTGTTGTTCCTCTTCCCTTCCCTAATTAAGGTAAATGTATACACAATACAAAATCAAATATAGCAGGGATAAACCATATGGGAAAACTCAATGAAAACAGAAATCACATAGTACATCAAAAACAACAACCACAAATGAAAAAATCTGTTTCCATATTTTGGAGTTCATTTTGCTCAGCATATGCTTATATGGTCATATACGCATAACAAAGTGACTAGAAAATAATAGTTGCATGAATACTATATCATGACAACAACATGTTAACTTTTTGATGGTTAAGGTAGAATGAGGATAGGTGAATTTGCAGTTCTGATAAAGGAATTTCAAAGGCGTTTTAAAGTTATGACAGGTAAATTTTAATCTTTCATAATTTTTAACAACCCAGCCAATTAAGAAAATTTAAAATTGCCTGGGAGAATCGGCTTTCATGCAAAGAAATCCATGGAGACTTAGTAAAGAGGGTGCAATGTGGGTGAAGATGGCTCTTTTTCACACTAAACAAACAAACCTCTGAAACCCTGCTGTAAATCCTGAAGGTTCCCTTGAGAATTGAACTAACACAGGAAATATACTCCCACTGTGTGAGACAAGGTTGTAGTGGAATTTGAATTCAAAGTTCTTTAAAAAAAAGAAATAAAATATGTGAATTAACCTTTAATTACCACACAGTAATTCTCTGAAAAACATAATTTGGGCCAAACTATTTAGGAAGAAATTGTCCTCCACAATGAAAGAAGGTATTGGGTTTACACTTTTCTGTTTGTAACACTTTCTACAATGTCTTTGCACGTGAAGCAGTGAAACACAGAAAAAAAATCTGATTGGATACTTCAAATCAATTATTTCACATTTCTAAGTAGCTCACAAAAAATAATATCCTTATTAACATGAGATAGTGAAGATTTCTCTTATTACATAAGCAAAAAGTTTTGGGTTCAGAAAAGAATTGAACAGGGCTGGGAAGGTGGCTCAGTGGTACAGCCCTTGCCTTGCATGCATGAGGCTCTGGGTTCGATTCCCCAGCACCGCATATGCAAAAAGAAAAATAAGCCAGAAGTTGCGCTGTGGTTCAAGTGTTAGAGCACTAGTCTTGAGCTGAAGAGCTGAGGGACAGCACACAGGTCCAGAGGTCAGGCCCCACGACTGGACCCCCGCCCCTAAAAATGCAACACAACAACAACAAAGAAAAGAATTGAGTAAATGGAAAAGGTAAGAAAACAGTGTTCTTAGAAGCCGTAGGTGAGCATACTGCTTTCAGCAGTTGAGTGAGGCCAAAACTTTTGATATACATTGTGTTAATATTTTTGCTACCTAAAGTGATTTTACAGAGCTGAATTAGCTCATTACAATGCAGAACAGACTGAATGAAGCCATGAAAATAAATTCCAGGAAGTTCCGGGAAGATGGCGGAGGATAAGCTGGAGGCTAAACAAGCTCTCACATAGAAAGCAGTATTAGAGTTCCAGTGAACAGTCCTAAGCCAGAGAATCACACCAAGTGTGCCTTCACAGGACAGAGAGATAGGCCAGAGAGAGAAAATACAGGCAAGGAGACAGCCCTGAGCAATTGCCAGCAGCCGGAGAAGGCGGTGGCAGAGGTGGGGGTGGCCACTGCAGCCACCATACCTGATTCACAGAGAGTCTGGGACGAAGGAGCCAGACGCGGCGGGCAAGCAGATTCTGCTCAACACCAGCAAGAACCGACAAGAAGCAGACATCTTCATCATACACTTCACAGACCAGAGACGACCCAGGAACCAAGACTTGGTGGGAGTAGAAGCATGATGTCCTCACTCCTTCTCAGGAACCAAAGGGGGTAAGGCCACCCCTCACCCCCCCCCAGTACCAGAGATCTCCATCTTGGATACTGACAAAGCTCGGAGAAGCTGCTAGTTCCAACTCAGGCCTTGGAAGAAATCTAGAGTCATCTAGCAGGTCACAAGAGCCTAACCTGACCTGCCAGACTCAGCTACACCCAGGGAAAAGTCACCCAGGTCAAGGCGCCAGCCCCAGGAGTGGCTTTCTTCACCCGGTAATAAGAGCCAGAGGCTGTCCCTCCCTTTAGCATCCTCGACAATCAATTGAAATTCAGTAAACATAAATCATGAGAGTGGCTCCAGGCTGGGCTCTGTGAGTTTCTCACAAACCAGCCCCCGAGAAAAGCTACTGTTTGCTGAAAGGCCTCAACTCTACCCAGAACCTAGCCTCATCACAGCATCTCCAAACACGAGGAAAAAGCCATCTCCCTCTTTTGTGGGTACTCAAAGTAGATCTCCCTCCCACTGAACTAACCTGGGAGGAGGATCGCAATACACTGGAGAAAGCAGAGCATTTTTCTGCCTGTTCAAAGAAACTGACTTAAGTAAACAACCAAGCCACAGGAACACGAGCAGACCAGAGACTCCAACAAGAGGCTGGTTATGGACACAAGGGACATACAGGATTTTTCCCACCCCTCCCAAAAAAATCAAACAACTTTGTGTTGTTGTACCTTTTATAAAAAATTTTTTTCTAAAAATTTTTTAATCTTTAATTTTTACCTTTTTTGAAAAAAAATATTTTCTAGTAATTTTTTTTCCTCTTAGAATTTTATTTCAGGGGTATAAGTGTGTGTGCGTTTTTCTTTTTTTTCCTTGTTTTTTTAAATTTTGTTTTTGTTTAGCTCTACTGAACTTCTGATCTTTTTTCTTTCTTTCTTATCCTTTTCACCTTTTCTTCTCTTTCATTCTTCTTTATGTGACTTAATTGCTATTCTGCACATCCTCAGATAAACCCTTAGTCGATTATTAGACCTTATACCCCATTGTGTACACACTTAAACCACAAATTTATTACTCAATTCAAAACCTCTTAGACTTAAATTCCTTAATAGCAGTACTACCCCTTTATACCTATATAATAGTATTTTTATTTTTAAGTTTTTCACATCTCCTTTATATCCCTCCCCTTGTCTCATTATATTCATGTTCTTCTCTGAATAGTTTATTTTAGAATCTCTATAATATTTTAAATTTTTACGTTTCCATTTTTTCTGGTCTCTTTTTTTCCCTTTCTCTTTCTTCTTTTTTTCTCTCTCTCTACTTTCATCCTATCCAACCTATTTCCTGCTTTGAGATTAAGATTTAGTTAACACTCCCTGTACCTTCCCACATCACTCTATTTCTATTTTTTACCCATGTCTCTTCCTAAACCGAATAATTTCTGGTTTACCAAATTCTTCTTTGCGGTTCATAGCCCATTAATATATAGTTGTTTGATGTTGAATAGAGGTATCTGTTGAAGTAGATTGTATCTGCAGACTATTGACTGTGCAAATACAGACTTTGGTTGATGCTTGCCTTAAGATAGTGTTCTAGCACAAAACTGGTGATAATTTCATCCCAAATGGGCAGAGTAAGCCGGAAAAACACAAAAAAATGGCAAATCCGGGTATATCAACTCCCACTCATGATAATTAAGGAAGAGAACAGATAATGAATAATCCAGAGAAGAGTTCCCAAATAGCTCTACAAACACTGCTGGCAAACATGATAAATGAAAAGATTGAAAACATACAAAGGCCTCTGTATGAGCATGATAGGGAGAGAGAGGAGGCAATCCAAAGGTTTATACAGGAATATCATGAGCGTGAGGAACCTACTCAAAAACTGATACAGGATTTGCGTAAGCAGCTTCAGAATACTCAAAGAGAAAGGCAGGAATGGCGTGAGCAGGCTGAGAACACTCTACAGGAATGGCATGAACGGGAGGAAGCTAAGCAAAGAGTAATACAGGAATTAAGAGAGCAAAAAGAGAATACACAAAGATCACTAAGGGTATTCATGGAATCCATTAACAAAGAGCTGAAGGAAGTCAGGGAGACCACAAAGGGAATGCTGAATGGAACCCAACAGAAGGAATGGGAGTCCAAGGAAACCATAACCAATCAACTAAGTGATTTGAGAATAAACAATGAACACCAAATTAAGGAAGTAAAGAAGTTCATACAAGATCTAAAACAAAGCTTCAACAAAGAATTTGAAGCCACCAACGCTGACCAACTAGAAGGAAAAGAAATAAAAAACAAAGTAGAAAGTCTCGACAGCAGGTTAGACCATGCAAAGATCGAATCTCAGGAATTGAAGACAGCCTTACATATTATAGAGAAAGAACATACAACGATCCAAGACAAGTCCAAGAAATATGAGAGATATATCCAAAACCTGGAAGGCATGATCAGAAGGCCTAATCTAAGGATAATGGGTGTAGAGGAGCTCCTAGAAACAGAAGTTAATGGACTAGGAAATTTGTTTAACAGGATCCTAGCAGAGAACTTCCCAAACATGCAAAAAGATAGGCCTATTCATGAGGGGGGACCAAGATGGCGACGGGGCAGTAGGGAAACGCCACAGCTCTCTCCAACCAAAAAGAGAGTTGGAGTTCCTACGCTTAATCTCCCCAAGAGACCTACAACAACAAAAAGACGAACACTCAGAGAAAAACCAGAGGCGGAGAATAACAAAAAAAGAAAGAGAGGAAAAGAATTTCAAAACAGAGAAAAGCGAAGACCCCTCCCCCAACCTTTACTGGCCGCGCGGCAGTGCGCCAAGCCGCCAGCCAGCCAGCCCGGCGGGGGCTGTGGGAGCCCCAGAGAAACAGCAGAGACACAGGGGGCCACTTTCAGAACATCAGGTACTGGTTTGCAGAACAGCAGATCGCCAGGAACAGAGAAACCTACCAGCCGGGAGTCTCCACAAGGATCCCACCCCCACCCCTCACTCTCCACCCGAGCAGAGAGGCTCCATCCCGCCAAAGGCGCTCGGCATCAGCAGAGTGACAAAAGGACCTGCGGCAGACCACCCAGCCAGCCTGATCGCGATCGCAACGATCCAGCACTCTCCACCCGAGCAGAGAGGTTCCATCCCGCCAAAGCTGCTCGGCGCGACAAAGGGTCCTGTCTGCAGACCACCCGCCCGCCCGATCACGATCGCAACAACCCGGCGGGGTCACTTGGGCCCCAGAGGTACCGAGAAGAAGCTGCCTGAGCGTGGACACTCTTGACCCAACAGCTTCGACAGAGGCAGAGAAAGAAAAGAATCACACAGAGCCACCACCGCCCAACCCAGCGCAGATTGCAACAACAACTGACGACCTACACCACACAGAAACAACCAGCTCCAGGGTGAGTACCCCACAGGGGAAGTGTATCCCTCAAGGGAGACCAGAGCTGGAGGGAATCCCCAGACCCTGACCTAGAGTCCCTACCCCAGCACCCCAACCACAAGACCTACTAAAACTGGGAACTGTTTGAGAGCTCCACCAGCCCATGGAGCACACTCAGCTGGCCAGGCTAGAGCAAGAGCACCCCTGGAAGGGAGCTTAAATGCCCAAGCCAGGAACAGCGCCCCTGGGTCAAGACTACCAACAGTAGAAGAAATTTGAACTGTGTCCCCCAGGCTGTATAACCTAAGTGGTATACACATCAGCACAGGCCTAACGAGTGCGCTCCAGGCTGCATAAACCTAGGTGGTATACACATCAGCACAGGCCTAACAAGCGCGCTCCAGGCTGGGGCCGGAACCAGGCCCGGGGATCCGGCGCCTGAACAACACAACCAACTCCTCCCAATTGAAGTAAAAAGCTGAGCATACGCCTCAACAGAGGGGAAAAAACCAGGAAACAACACTCCCCCGGGAAGCACGCCTGTGACAACAAAAGACCTGGAGGCCCAGGACAAGAGAAGCCCAAACCCCACCAAAACTCCACCCATATACCCTAGACTGGGAATTGGGCAACACAGGCTGCCAGCACCTGATAGTAAGCAGGAGCTCAGACTGTTAAGGCAGCTCAGCAATAGAGTGATAGTCTTGGATGGATGAGGCCCTGCATCTGATTCCTCAGCATCACAAAAGCAAAAAGGGTCAGAAGTGGTGCTGTGGCTCAAACGGTAGGGTGCCAGCCTTGAGCTGAAAAGCTGAGGGACAGCACCCAAACCTAGAGTTCAAGCCCACAACCAGCCCAAAACAAATAAACAAAAACACATCAGGAGCCCATAGCAGACTCCAGCATTTGGGAGAGTGCATGCAGAGCATCTGTTCTTCACAAGAGCACCCGCAGGAGCAAACACAAGCAGTCTAGGCTGCTCAACCCTTCCAAAGGTGGGAACTGCCAGCAATCTACAGCAGAGAGCTGAGAATCCTAAGTAAGTCAGAATAGCAGCTGGAAATAGGCTCCCAACAGAACCCAGATCAGGCACAGACTCTCTCTACCAATACAGAATCAGCAACCAAGCAAAGACAGACACACCAAAACAAAATTGAAGAGCAGTCTCCTGAACCTCCATGCGAAAATCACAGAGAAAAATCACAAGGTTTACTACCACCCAGGACAGCAAGCTCACCTCAAAAGCCAGCAGCCACACAGGGGAGAGCCCCAGTGGGAGCAAAGCAGGAATGGAAGACAAAGGCTACTTCCAAGGGTTGCTGGAGGCAATGACTCAAGAAATAAAGCGAGAAATTGATCAGAAACTGAAAGAGCAAAAGGATGAACTATCCAAAGAGATACAGGGTATCAAACAAGAGATGCATGCAAAAATAGAAGCTGCACAAACCTCAGTAAGAAGTGAAATAAACGCCAAATTAGAGGTAATGCATACCTCATTGAGAGGTGAGATCAGTACTCTGAGAACCAACATTGAATCCATAAAGGGATCCATTTCCTCCATGCAAACCACAATAGAAGCCACTGTCAACAGAGTGAATGAAATGGAAGGTCGAGTGTCAGATACAGAAGACAGAATACACCAACTGGACCAAAAAGTGACAGATATGGAAAAATTACTCAAATTAAACCAAAGGGATATTCAAGAGCAAGCAGATAATGCTAAAAAATTTAACCTTCGCATAATTGGAGTGGACGAAGGTGAGGAATTCCAGAGCAAGGGAATGCAACACCTATTTAACAAGATAATCAATGAAAATTTTCCCCACCTCAAAAACGACCATCTTAACTACATCACAAAAGCTTATCGAACACCCAACAAGCAAGACACCAGGAGAAACACTTCTAGACACATTCTAGTAAAAATGATAGATCTGAATAATAAGGAAACAATCCTGCATGCAGCAAAAATGAAGAAGGAGCTATACTACAATGGGAAAAAAATAAGAATTACTGCAGATCTCTCCACACAAACAATGAATGCAAGAAAAGCCTGGGAAAGCACCATACGAGCCCTGAGAGCCAATAACTGCCAACCCAGACTGATCTACCCGGCAAAGCTAGCATTCACATTTGATGGAGAACTGAAAACTTTTAATAGCAAAGAAAAACTAAATGAATACATAAACATTAAGCCAGCATTACAAAGAATTCTAAGAGGGGGGACACAACCTGAAGAAAGCAGCCAGGACCTGGGGCCTGCCCCAAACAGGCATTACTCAAAGTCTAACTGAGCAAGCACAGGAGGAAAGGAAAAAAGAAAAACTTAGGAAAACGGAATGGCAGGGACAACAATGCATCTCTCTATACTTTCTCTTAATATAAATGGGCTGAATTTGCCAATTAAAAGAAAACGAACTGAGGACTGGATAAGAAAACAAGACCCATCCATCTGTTGCCTTCAGGAGACCCACCTCTCAGCCAAACATACAAACAAACTCAGAGTGAAGGGGTGGAAAAGGATCTACCAATCAAACGCCCCCAGTAAGAAAGCAGGTGTAGCTATCCTGATATCTGACAAAATAAACTTTTCATTAAAATCAGTACAGAAAGACAAGGACGGACACTACATATTAATAAAGGGAACAATCCAAGAGGAGGATATAACCATCATCAACTTATATGCCCCAAATATTGGTGCACCCAGATATGTCAAACAAATGCTCTCAAACTTACAGAATAAAATAGATCCCAATACGATAATACTAGGAGACTTTAACACACCACTCTCACCAAAGGACAGGTCTACCAACCAGAGGATTGGCAAAGAAGCTACCGAATTAAGAGAGGCCATACTGCAAGCGGAATTAACTGACATCTACCGAGTATTCCACCCTAAAACAACACAGTACACATTCTTCTCAGCAGCTCACGGAACTTTCTCCAAAATAGACCATATCATAGTTCATGCAAGGAACTTAAGCAAATACAAAGGGATCGACATAATCCCCTGTATCCTATCTGACCACAGTGGAATTAAGCTAGCTCTCAATAACAAAGCATACCGCAGAAATTTCTCCAAAACATGGAAATTGAACAGCACACTCCTTAACAATGCCTGGATAACAGAAGAGATCAGAGAAGAAATAAAGCATTTCCTACAACTCAATGAAAATGAAAACACCTCACAAAGAAACTTGTGGGACACAGCAAAAGCAGTCCTGAGGGGCAAATTTATTGCCCTCAGTGCCCACATCAAGAGAATGGAGACAGACCAAGTAAATAATCTCATGTTGCAATTAAAACAGCTAGAAAAACAGGAAAAAATGGGACCTAAAGCTACTAGAAGAAGCCAGATAACCAAATTAAAAGCAGAGATTAACCAATTAGAAAATCAGAAAACCATAACCAAAATAAACCAAACAAAAAGCTGGTTCTTTGAAAAAATAAACAAAATTGATGGCCCATTGGATAGACTAATTAAAAAAAGAAGAGAGGAAACCCATATTAATAGCATTAGGGATGCCACGGGAAATATCACCACACGTACCCAAGATATCCAAACAATTCTAACAGACTACTTTCAAAAGCTATACTCTCTAAAGGAAGAAAATCGGGCAGAAATGGATGCATTTTTAGAGAAATACAAGTTGCCCAAACTGAGCAAAGAAGAAGTTAACCAATTAAATAAGCCAATATCCTATAATGAGATACAGGAAGCTATCAAAAGTCTTCCAACAAAAAAAAGCCCAGGACCAGATGGATTCACAGCAAAATTCTATAAGACCTTTAAACAAGAACTAATACCCATACTCCTCAAGCTCTTCAGAGAAACAGAGAAGGAAGGAGCTATCCCAAACTCATTCTACGAAGCCAATATCACACTCATCCCCAAACCAGGCAAAGACCCAACCAAAAAGGAGAATTACAGGCCAATCTCCTTGATGAACACAGATGCAAAGATCCTTAACAAGATTCTAGCTAACAGAATCCAGAAACACATAAAAAAAATAATTCACTATGACCAGGTAGGCTTCATCCCAGAGACACAGGGATGGTTTAACATACGTAAGTCAATAAATGTAATCCAACATATCAACAGAGCCAAGGTCAAGAATCACATGATTATCGCTACAGATGCAGAAAAGGCCTTTGACAAAATTCAACATTCATTCATGCTAAAAGCTCTGGAGAAAATAGGAATAGAAGGAACATTTCTAAAAACAATAAAAGCCATTTATGACAGACCAATAGCCAATATTATACTTAATGGGGAAAAGCTACAACAAATTCTCCTAAAATCAGGAACAAGGCAAGGATGCCCACTGTCTCCACTCCTCTTCAATATAGTCCTAGAACCCTTAGCCAGGGCAATAAGGCAAGAAAAAGACATTAAAGGGATCCGCATAGGAAAAGAAGAAGTTAAACTATCCCTTTTTGCAGACGACATGATACTATACCTCCACGATCCCAAAAACTCCATCCCCAAACTCTTAGAAATCATAAATCACTTTGGCAAAATAGCAGGATACAAAATAAACCCACAAAAATCAGTTGCCTTCCTATACACTGATAATGTACAGGAAGAGAGGGAAATAAAGGGAGCAACCCCATTCACAATAACCTCCCGAAAAATAAAATATTTAGGAATTAACCTAACCAAAGATGTAAAAGAACTATTTAATGAGAACTATAAAAAGTTAAAGAAAGAAATTGCAGAAGACACTAGGAAATGGAAAGACCTCCCATGCTCCTGGATAGGCCGACTTAATATAGTAAAGATGGTAATACTTCCAAAACTAATATACAAATTCAACGCAATTCCTATTAAAATCCCAATGACGTACATCTCTGAAATACAGAAAACAGTCCAAAAATTCATATGGAACAACAAAAGACCTAGAATAGCCAAAACAATTCTAGGGGATAAAAATATGGGAGGGCTATCCATGCCGAACTTCAAACTCTACTACAGAGCTATAATAACAAAGACAGCATGGTACTGGCACAAAAACAGACCCGAAGACCAATGGAACAGAATAGAAGATCCAGAAATAAATCCACAGGCCTACAGCCAGCTGATATTCGACAAAGGAGCCAAAGACATACAATGGAAGAAACACAGCCTCTTCAACCGCTGGTGCTGGGAAAACTGGGCAGCCACATGCAGAAAACTAAAAGTGGACCCCAGCCTATCACCATGCACCAACATCAACTCAAAATGGATTAAAGACCTTAACATTAAACCTGAATCTCTGAAACTACTGCAGGACAGAGTAGCAGAGACACTTGAACTAATAGGCACAGGAAGGAACTTCCTGAACAGAGTCCCAGGGTCACAACAAGTTGGAGAGAGACTCGACAAATGGGACTACCTTAAAATAAAAAGCTTCTGCACAGATAAAGCTATCGCAACCAAGCTAGAAAGACAACCAACTAATTGGGAAAAAATATTTACCAGCAATATATCAGACAAGGGGTTAACATCCTGTATATACAGGGAACTCAAGAAACTAATCCCTCCCAAACCCAACAAACCAATTACTAAATGGGCAAGGGAACTAAAGAGGGACTTCTCAAATGAAGAAATAAAAATGGCAAAGAAACACATGAGGAAATGTTCATCATCCCTGGTGGTGAAGGAAATGCAAATAAAGACAACCCTGAGATACCACCTTACCCCAGTCAGAATGTCCCACATCCACAAATCAGCCAACGACAAATGCTGGAGGGGATGTGGAGAACGAGGAACGCTATTACACTGCTGGTGGGAATGTACACTCATACAACCACTTTGGAAAGCAGTCTGGAGGGTCCTTAGAAAGCTAAAGCTTGACCTCCCTTACGACCCAGTCATACCACTTCTAGGCATCTACCCTGAACAACAGGAACCAATATACAAGGACACGTGCACCTCCATGTTTATTGCAGCACTGTTCGCAATAGCTAGGATATGGAAACAACCTAAATGCCCCACCACAGATGAATGGATCCAAAAATTGTGGTATCTATACACAATGGAATATTATGCAGCCATTAGAAATGACAAAATAATGGCATTTGCAGGGAAATGGATGGAGCTAGAAGGAATCATGTTGAGCGAGGTAAGCCAAGAACGAAGAGACAAACAGTACATGGTCTCCCTGATAAGTGGATGATGAATCCAAAATGTTAGGTGATATGACAAAACTAACAGGACTTAAGAAACAAAGAACTCCCACTCATCTGGTTGAACCACTACTAAATATCCCCATGCTGCTGATCACATATATCGTATATAACATATGAGCACCGTTATATATTACAGACTGTGATAGACAATTTGCTCCAGGAAAGTTAGAATGAACTTGTGACTTTAAATGAGCATCATTATTCCACAATACTGTGAATTTCCGGAAATTAAGTAATCACTTAATCACGATCAAAAAAAAAAAAAGAACCTTGGGGAAGGGAGGGAGGGAGGGGATGGTAGGGGGGAAACAATGGAGGGGGTAACAATGTTCAAGAGGAAGTGGAAGTGTACTCATTACCTCACTCATGTAACTGTAACCCTCTGTATAGTATCTCTACAATAAAAAAAATTAAAAAAAAAAGATAGGCCTATTCAATACAAGAAGCTTTTAGAACCCCAGATAGACCAGACCAGAATATGATATCCTACTGTCACATTACAATCTGCACAGGATCAAGTTAGACCAAGGAAAAGATCCTTAAAGCTGTCAAGGAGAAAACATTAAAGACCTATAAAGGGAA
>NW_027205796.1:0-12440 GCF_024711535.1 Dipodomys merriami
GTTAGGCCCCATATAAAAGGCAAATAATTGCCTTCTGCATTTTCCAATTAGAATGTGCACAAAGTTTGGAAAACTGGATGTTTTCTTAAGCTTGTAACCTATTTAGGTATGGTGTGTGTGTGTGTGTGTGTGTGTGTGTGTGTGTGTGTGTGTGTGTGTGTGTGTGTGTGTACACCTGAAGTAATAGATGTGGTACGACACTGGCCTTGAAAGATTACTATATAAAAATTGTCTTTTCCTATTTTCTTCCCTCCTGCTCATTCTTATAGTATAGGCAATCCTATGTGCACACACTCTCCTAGTTACTAGAAATAATAGTACATTCAAATGAGATATCACATTGACCTATTCATTGGAACAATTTGGAGACCCAAATTTCAGGAGAGAATAAATTCTGTGTGTGTATGAAACAGGCTCTTTTGAATTTCTTTTGGTCTTTCTAAAATTATGTCACGCTTGAGAAATAGTTTGCTCAGTATTTCTGGTGAGTGGAAAGCAAATGGAGGAAACACATCCCAAGAGGGCTCAGCATATGTCTACTGAGAAATTCCCCTTGCCCACAAAACGCATTCAGCCTGATTTGCTTTATAAAATATTAGTAACCAACTCTCAGGGCTGTGGTTATAAAAAATAAAAGCCAAAGTGGAAAATATAAAATAGCTGTGGCCTGAAATTCAGGACTATAAAGATTATTATGTAAGATGTTACATATGCATAACCTTGCATGAATTTTTCATGAAATATTTCTTTTGAGATGATAATGCTAAAAATGACACCAAGTTGCTATTAATGTGTGTCTCAAGTTTTGAAAATTTGCTCACAATTTAAGTGAAAGCAACACTTAGACTTGACCTTCAGTGTAAGGAAGAAAGATTTAAACAAACTTCTATTGTTGTGAAAATCAAATAGACATCAGCCAATGGTGCTTATTTAAAATGTCTAACAGAATCATGTCTGCCTCACTGAGTGTCCTATACACCCAATTGGCCCTCAACAATGAAACTGTCAGTTTTAAATTAAGTCTGAACAGCTTTACGTATCTATGTGTATATGTGTATAAACACATATACAAGTAAATATGTGTATTATATATATGTGTGTGTATATATGTATATATATATATATATATATATATATATATAAATTCACAAGAACCAGGGCAGTTTAGATAATTTTGTAATTTTCTGGCTGCTTAGTAATACCATATATTTTGTGAATTTGATTGACCTTAATCCTTGCTTATATTATTCTTATCATGAACTCAGCATATACATTTATCTAATTTGGGAAGGGGAAGGGGAAAAACAAAATGCTGAAACAAGGACATGATGACCCATTGCAACAATGATACTCACAAGACACTATGTTGTATTCTTGGATAGCCAGACTTAATATAATGAAAATGGCCATATTGCCAAAATTGATACACAAATTCAACACAATTCCCATTAAATTCCTAATGATGTTCATTACTGAAATACAGAAAACAGTCCAAAAATTCACATGGAACAATGAAAGACCAAGAATAGCCAAAACAATTCTAGGCCAAATGGACAACACAGGAGGGATCTCAATGCTGGACTTCAAACTCTACTATAGAGCCATAATAACAAAGACAGCTTGGTACAGGCTCAAAAACAGACCCGAAGACCAATGGAATAGATTAGAAGATCCAGAACTAAAACCACACACTTATAGTCAACTGATATTTGACAAAGGAGCGAAAGACATACAGTGGAAGAAGCACAGCCTCTTTAACTACTGGTGCTGGAAAAACTGGGCAGCCACATGCAGAAGACTAAAAGTGGACACCAGCTTGTCACCATGCACTAACATCAATTCAAAATGGATTAAAGACTTTAACATCAAACCGGAGACTCTGAAACTATTGCAGGACAGAGTAGGAGAGACACTAGAACTTATAGGCACAGGCAGGAACTTCCTGAACAGAGTTCCAGGGTCACAACAAATTGGAGAGAGACTTGACAAATGGGACTACCTTAAAATAAAAAGTTTCTGCACAGCTAAAGACATAGCAACCAAACTAGAAAGACAACCAACTAACTGGGAAAAAATATTTACCAGCAATATATCAGACAAGGAACTAATATCCAATACATACAGGGAACTCAAGAAACTAATCCCTCCCAAACCTAACAAACCAACTACTAACTGGGCAAGGGAACTAAAGAGAGTTGTCTCAAAAGAAGAGATAAAAATAGCAAAGAAACACATGAGGAAATGTTCACCATCCTTGGTTGTAAAGGAAATGCACATAAAAACAACCCCGAGTTACCACCTTACCCCAGTCAGAATGGTCCACATCCTAAATTCAGCCAAAGTCAAATGCTGGAGGGGATGCAGAGAAAGAGAAACCCTACTGCATTGCTGGTGGGAATGGACACTAATACAACCACTTTGGAAAGCAGTCTGGAGGGTCCTCAGAAAGCTAAATATAGACCTCCCCTATGACCCAGCCATATCTAGTCATCTACCCTGAGCAACAAGAACCAGGATACAAGGATACATGCACCTCCATGTTTATTGCAGCACTGTTCACAATAGCTAAGATATGGAAACAACCCAGATGCCCCACTGCAGATGAATGGATCCAAAAATTGTGGCACCTATATACAATGGAATATTATGCAGCCATTAGAAAGGACAAAATAATAGCATTCACAGGGAAATGGATGAAACTAAAAAAAGAAATCATTTTGAGTGAGGTAAGCCAGGAGCAAAGCAACAAATGGCACATGGTCTCCCTGATATGCAGATGTTAAATCCAAAACATAAGGAGATATGACAAAGTACATAAGACTCAAGAAACAAAGGACCTCCATTTATCCGGTCATATCATTACTAAACGATCCCATGCTGTTGACCACATATATGGTATATATGTGCACATCAGAGGTAAACTAAGAGGAGGACACAGAAACAGATGGAAATGGAAAAAGATAAAATAGTAGGACCCATCAGCGGCACTGGACATAGATCAAAATGAACTAAGCAACTCAATGGCAGCGATGGGAGGGAGGGAATAAGTGGGAAAGAGGGAACAGCTGACACTAAGCAAAAGGAAAGAAATGTACATATCACATGATGTGGAATAAATAACTGTATTGTCAAAGCTCATAGAATTCACAAACTTTGTAGACCACGATAAAGACAATTTGCCCCATGAAGGTTAGAATGTGTTTGTGACATTAAGTATCACTATCTCACAGTACTGTGATATTTGTGAAATTCATGCACAATTAAAAAACGCTATAAAAAAGACACTTTGTTGGAAGTGATCTTTACAACTTCAGGAGGGGGTGGTGGGGAGGTAGGAAGGGAAGGGATAGTAGGAAAAAAACAAAGAAGAGGGTAACAACGCTTGACAAAGAATGTACTCATTACCTTACTCATGTAACCCCTCTGTACAGCATCTTTACAATAAAACACAAAAATAAAGAAATACAGTAATCTTCACAATAAAGAAGATCAACACTTTGAAAAAGAGTTTCTATTCAATACTTTTTTATCTTCTACAAACAGGAAAGAAACGGAAATATGGTTTTGGAGTAATTTAGCTTAATCTAGTATGGGGGGAAGGCCACAAAACTGAACGTGTATTACGGTAGTAATTGAATTCGCTTCGGTGGAAACTCCATACATACATCGCTTGGCTATGTTGGTGTAGGCACATATTTGAAGTGCATCTTTTTGCAGGGTTTTTGTCTTAGGCGAAATGTTTCCTATAGGCATTATCATATATAACATTCATAGGACCCATTAGAAAGTTGCTTTACTTTATTTTACACAGAGAATGCATGCTGAAAAAGGATGAGTTTCTCACAAGTAGAAATATGAATTGACAAGGCCACAAGTGGCCCTGGTTCTGTTTACCTAAAAGCCACCTTCAACTTCCTCTCTGCAACAGCTAGATTGCCCCATGAAGCCCACTCTACTACTGTGCCACAGCACTACATCCGCCCCAGGATTGCCTAGTGTTCATTTTAGCATACAAAATTTAAATATTGGCCAAAATGAATGTCAACGCCTTTCCCTGGACGAGTGTGTATTCCATTCTCTGCAGAGGGTGTGTGGGGTCACCTCACTAGCCCCCCTCACACTCTCACAAGTGATATTAGTGTTCTTTTTTTTTAACATTTTGTCTTATCTTTACGTAGTTTTACAAGGGAGTTGCTATTTAACAAAGCAGATCGTGAATACAATATGTTTTAATCAATGTCACCCCTTTCAACATTCTTACCCCCCTTCTACTACCCACTTCTTCCCTCACTCTTCTTAACTTTGTCGGATATACACATTGGATTCTTGACTGCATTCTCTTCATCCCTATAGCCCACCTCTCTCTCTCTCTCTCTCTCTCTCTCTCTCTCTCTCTCTCTCTCTCTCTCTCTCTCTCTCTCTCTCTCTCTCTCTCTCTCTCTCTCTCTCTCTCTCTCTCTTCTCTCTCTCTCTCTCCCTTGCCCTCGCCCTCGCCCTCGCCCTCTCCTTCCCTCTCCCTCTCCCTTTCCCTCTCTCCCTCTCCCTCCTCCCTCTCTCTCCCTCTCCCTCTCTCTCCCTGTCCCTGTCCCTCTCTCTCTCTCTCCCTCTCCCTGTTCCTCTCCTTCCCTCTCCCTCTCTCCCTCTCCCTCTCCCTCGTTGGTCATTGGGCCTGAACTCTGGGCCTAGGTGCTGTCCCTCAGCTCTTCAGCTCAAGAGTAGCTCTTTACCACTTGGGCCACAGTGCCATTTCTGGCTTTTTTCTGCTTATGTGGTGCTGAGGAATCAAACCCAGAGCCCATGCATGCGAGGCAAGCACTCCACCACTGAGCCACCTTCCCAGTTCCCCCAACTTTCTTCTTCATTTGTTTATCCTTTTTCCCCTGACCCTTCCACACTCCTTTTGAGTAACTGCCTCCTGGTATTTTATTTTGCTGAATTTAACTTGGCCTTTGAATTACACTATCTGAGATCATCCTTGAATCTATTGTATTTCAGTTAACACCTTCGTGTTTACTTGCATACCACTCAACATATTTACATATTAATTTCTAAGCTAAACCTAGCTTCCACATATAAGGGGAACTATGTATCCCTCTATCAATGCATGAAGGATTAAGGACAGGAAATGACTGATCTGCCACTTGTCTATGGAAGTTAAACCCTTGTAGCCAGCAACAAAGATCCCTGCTCTCTCCTCAATAGAAGAAATTATTTTTTTTTAAAAATAGCCAAATTTGATGTCCTGTACTTTGAGAATTATGCATACCTCTCAAGCTTTCACTTGGCGGATTCCTCACTTCTCTGTGGAAATAATATCACCTTTTCCTTGGCTTGTTTAAATGGAAGCAAATATGATTCTAACAATTACAGGGTGAGAGATGGGGCAAGGGGGTAGAGGCCCGATGGTCTCTAGAAGAAAGTAAATGGAATTGGCTGGCGGCTGAGAATACAGTGGTACCCTGTGACCAGATGTGTAGAGGCAAGAAGCATTCAACATTAAATAATCCCAAAAGACATCAGTGTATTTTCAAACATGGTACAATGTCTGTGCTCTTAATTACAGCCCTGAATAACCAAAGGAGGAACCAGTGATTGGACTATGTTCACTAAGGGCTATTAAAAAACAACAGCAACAAAAACTACCCAAGTAAGTTTGTCAGTTTGAGATGCATTTATATTTGAATAGAAATTATATTTTTAAATTTTGGCTCACATGGAAACACTCATGGAAGGAAATAAAATGGACTATCTCTTTAAAAATACACCATTATTCATTTGTTTTTCAAAACATCACCTGTTTCAGAAGTTTCTTATTTTCTGAATATATGTATGAGTGTGGGAGTCTGTACAACTGTTGAATTCCCCCTCACATCAGCTATAATCTCTGGCAAGCTACTCCATTTTCAGATAGCTCAGTACCCTATTGTTTAGGAGAAACCTTTATTGACATTTTTTTCTAAATACTCAATATATACATGCTTATGGACAAAACATTTTTTGTTTTGTTTGGGGCCGTATTGTGCAGAGTTAACACAAGCTCCTATGCTTGCTAGGCAAGCACTCTGTCACTGAATTCATGCCCCTACTCCTTTTGCTGCTGCATTTTTCAGGGAAGGTATCACATTTTCGCCAGTGTCAGGGCCTCAGACTCTGATCCTCCTTCTTGTAGCTTCCCCCACTGCTGGAATCACAATGTGCATCACAGCCCCCAGCTTGAGTGAGAAAGAGAAGATATCTTTAACTTTGGGCCAGCCTGCCCTCAAACCATGATCCTCCTACTCTTTGCTTCTAGAGTAGAGGAGATGGCATATGCGAGCCACCGTACCTAGCTTCTGCGGCAGGAACCTTTGAAAAGTATAGCTAGAGCATAAGGAGCACGAATTAGAAATGAGTAGAAGAAGTAAATACATTCACTATTTGGAGGTATCTCATTATGATAAATGTTCTTATCCAAGCTGGCAGTATTTCACCTTTTTGTTTTGTTACGGACCAAATTCAAAGCCAAACTGTGTTCAATGGCCCACCGTGCACTGGTGAGGTGCATTCTGTCCCTAAGGACACCTCCATTGCTTCACCCTGTGATGACACTTAGTTCTTCCTATAATGTTAACATCAGCACAAAATCCAGGAACATAAGTGGAACTAACTTGCCTTTGTTTTAACCATGATGAGTAAAAATTCACAGTCACACTGGGAAAAAACAAAACACAATTCTGCCCACATCTGAAAATTAATAATAATATTTTGGCATGTTTCTGTGTGTCTACCCTTGTCACAAACCAAGACTGAAAATTTAGTCATTTAGATGTGAGACTTACTCCTTGAATAAATGAATTACCTGGGAGATCAATGAAGCTTTTTAGATATATTTAGCTATCATGCCATTGACTACATAGAAGTAGAGGGTAAACCAGAACTTTTTTTTCAAAATGAAGTTCCCTACTCCAGCTTTGGAGTATATGCTTGTAAATATGAAGAGCTTTCCCCATGACTACCTGAAGGGCAGCTGTTTCTGTCTCAAGAATCTACATTCTCCTCAGATAATAGTTCCAAAGAGCATAAAACCTTCCAGGATATAAATTCTTCATTTTATAGCAAAACACTAGAATCCTGGAGAGCTTCCAGGTTCAGAGAAATTAGGTAATTTCCAATAAATGCAGAAGGTCTCAACCTATTAATGGAATAACATAATTTGTTGGTGCTAGAAAAGATGAACTGAAATGCCAAGAAAATTCTGAGTACAGGGTAAAGGACTTTAAGTAAAGTTTTTAAAGAAGATAAGTTTCAATACTTGTCTGGGCATTTTTCAACATGAAGATTACACTAGGTCTCTCTGCTCATTGTGTGGATATTCCATGTTTTTGTTTTTGTTTTTCCTTTCCTAGCAGCATACTGGTAAATGTTTTTAATAGGCCTTAAAACAGATTTATATGCAAATATATACTTTGTGACCTATTTTAAGTTTAATCTGTGTTATCATTTTCACCATAATCTTCCTAAATCAAACCTCAATGTATAGACTGTATGGATTTCCTTGGTGTGAATGATTTTGATGATTCTATTGCAATAAATAGTGTTCCCAAACATGTCATGGAAAAAATAGATCTATGTAGCATTGTATAGCATTACACACCCTAAGACCTAACAAAATGCAAGCAACAGAAAAATAAGTATTAAAATCATGTGATTAAGTTCATGTTTGTTATCATTTTTCTGATACCATTTATTGAATCCTCAATTTATATAGTTTAATGTTTAAAAATGGTTACGGTTGGATTTTTTTTGTCAATTGTGGGGCCTGAACTCTGGGTGTAGGTGCTGTCCCTCAGCTCTTCAGCTCAAGGCTAGTGCTCTACTACTTGAGCCACAGCACCATTTCTGGCTTTTTCTGCTTATGTAGTGTTGAGGAATCAGACCCAAGGCCTCATGCATGCGAGGAAAGCCCTCTACCACTGAGCCACCTTCCCAACCCCATGGTTGGAACTTTAGTAAGTGGTGTTTACTAACCTGTTTGAATCAGCTTTGGTACACTTCTGCGTATATATTTGAAGAACCATATTTTTAAACACATCATCTATCATATATAGTTCACATCCTGTTCAGCACTTTGATTTGTATGCAATATATGTGTAAAATGATTCTGAAACTGTAAGAATTTGAATCATTTAGGCATCCACCTTTTACAATTATGGCTGGGACTCTACCACATGAGCCATGCCTTCAGTTCAGGTCTTTTGCTGGTTAATTAGAGATAGAGTTTCATAGACTTTTCTACATAAGCTGGTTTTGAAGTTAGATCCTCAAATCTCAGCTTCCTGAGAAAACAGGGTTATAGGCATGAGCCACCAGAGCTTAGTATCAGCCTGGAACACTTTAATTCTATAGGCAATTACAGGACATAAGCCATTAGTACAAATGTATACTTACACTTATGTATTTAAGTTATATATAAATATATACTAATTCAACTATATATGAAATATTTTACACATGTATTATGAGCTGATAGATAGGTTTCTAAGAAATTCAATCTTGTGCTATTAGATTGAATTTGGATAATACCAGATTGAATTTAATGGTTGTTTGTCCTAAACTAGGGACAAGTGGTAAAAGCCTATCTAGAACAAAAAGTTAAAAGAGGAACATGAATACCCTGATCCACAAGAGATGATGAATTACATATAAAAATGATATTTAAAGGGATCTTAAAATATTGATAAACATCCTCCAAAGTTTCCGCCCCATTGAACATGAATTATTCTAAAATTTCAAAGGAGTAACATGAAATTACTTAATGGAAAAATGGAGGAAAGGACATAAAATTCCATACAAGCTATTATAAAAATGCACGATGGTTGTTTACTCAAATTTAAGCATTAATATGGAAACTTGATGCCTGGCAAATGTCAGTAAGCTAAGAACAGCAACTCTTTGTAAAACAACTTGTTTAAACTTGAAAACTTAACTACATAGAAAAAAAACAAATTATTCTCTCGTTTTAATCATAGGAAACAATTTTTCAATCATCTTCACAAACATTGATCTCTCTATACTTCTCTTGGTTAAATATTCTCAGTGTTGCATTTTGCCATTTTTTAAAGTGTCACAATCTTCCTTGGTTTACACTCAGGCTCATGACAAACCTTCTGTGCCAGTCATACAAAGTCCCTTGTCCTTTCACCCAATCTGAATCCTTATTCCTCAACATTCCTTCACAGTGTTTCCCTTCTTCTGAAGAGACTTTACCTGTCCTGTTAAGAATACACATTCCTTCCATGCCCTTTCATCTACAAAATATTCTCTAAGGTCCCTTTGGTCTCCATCTCTGATCCTTCTGTGTGCACCGTGTGCTTCCACTTATGGGAAGAACATTTACTTTATCTATCTGTTAAAAAATTAGTACATTTATTTTACACTAGAATTTCCATACCTTACTCCCTATTGCACATTTATCCTCATCTGATGATCTTCTCTTGATCTATAGAGTTTCTCCATATTCATTCATCATTAAAATATTTGTATTTTCTGCTGAAATCTTTAGAAAACTGTAACTTTAGAAAATAGTTTAATTAATAATTTAGAATGTCTTAGACTGTTAGAAATCATTTTCCAGGCTAAGATTATAAATCTTTGAAAGAGTTCCTTATAAAGTAATTCATACTTTGAGTGCTTTATTTTTTACCAAAGTTACATAGGCTGGTGAAATCCAAAGCTTGTCAGTAGGCAAGCTAAAGAACTAACATTTCTTAATTTATATTCTTTTTCCTTTGAGATTGACTAGAAATGGAAGAGAGGAAAAATGGAAGTGGAATCATATTTTTGCATTCTGAAACATACTTTATAGCAAACAGGATAGGGAAAGAAATTACATTGGGGAAAATTTGATGAAATTACATATTCTAAAAAAAAAAATGAGATGCTTTCCATATGCTAACTACCTAGCTAAATTTAACCTCTGAATCTTCTGAAACTTACCCTTAAGGAAATCCTTATGATACTAAAATACATACAAGGTGACTGTGAAAGAAAACTATCTTTGGTAATTTCTGTTGAATTTTGAAAAAAAGGAAAAATTTGTACTTTGGAATTCTAAGCATTCTTTTATTGCATTGGAATAGATTCAGAAAAGCTATTATAGGTTATTACATTGGCTGGATTTTGAGTACCCACAGAAATGTGTTGGCGTTTGGTTGTTTGTTTGTTTTTGGCATAATACACTGTTTTATTAAGGGACTTCCGATACGCATAAAGAGCAAAGTCTTTTAACTATCCCAATGGGTCATTTAGTGTGGTTCCAATTGTCTGAATTTTTTCATTAAGTCTTCTCTCTAAGGTCATTTACTAAGCATATCATGTTGGCATACTTGAATAAAATGAGCCATCCTAGTTGAGGACAATTCATATTTTCAAGGAAGTATAACCTGTTTTAGTAAAATAAAAATTTTCATTCTCATGCAAATTATATCAGATTCACAATGATGGTAAATTTAGCTGGGTTTTGTTTCCTCTGTACTTATAATTGTAACTTGTTAAGTTTGGTTTGAGCAATTTGTCTTGTGGTCAGAAGCTAAAGGAAAAGCATGGACAGATTTTGCTAGCTTGCAAAGCTTTATTTATGACTGTGAGTCTTCCTAATGATTGCATTTTAGAGTCATGTGTTGTGCCTTTGAGTCAGTTTGACTTTGAAAAAAATAGATTAATAAATATATTAACCTGTATGAATATGCGTGAGAGAGACAAAGGGAGACTAAAATCACTTACTTGTACACTGAAAGCATGATGAGAATATTCTTCCTATAATGTTCTTTCTCTTAACAATAAAATTCTATCAGTGATTTTTCTAAGTTAAGTCCCTTAAATCTTCTCCAACCTGAAATTTTAGGGGAAAATATTCCATAAACAGTCAAACATCTATCTGCTTCTGATTATAAAACTTTAGACTGTTTTTGTTGGTCTATCTTTTTTTTTAAATATTATTTTATTTTATTTGAGAACATACTGTACAGAGGGGCTACAATTACATGGGCAGGATAATGCATACATTTCTTACCAAGCATTGCAGCCTCCTCCTTTGTTTACCCTTCACCTAAGCGCTATGTTGATAAATGTCTGTGAAAACTGATCCTAAACTACTAAGAACTGAAAATAGAGTTCTGATGTTAGTGTGCTATATGAATATTGTCTTATCTCAATTTCTTTCTTGTTCTTTTGCAGTTTCTCTTATTCTCACCTTGGTTTGTCAACATTCTATATCATACAATTCAACCTATCTCATCTGCTTTATTATTTGAACTAACTTTAATCACTATAAAAAAGCATAGCTATTAAGGATGGACACACGAGTGATTTCAGTGGAAAGAAATCATGGAGAATTCTCAATAGTTCTGTAATACACTCGGGTAGCCTTTTTTTTATTCCCCCTTTTTTTCCCTGAAGCAGAACAGGAGAATTTCCAGAATGTTCTATTATGTTCTTGCTGCTTCACTGCCTGTTCTTTCCATTGCCACCTCCTTCTTCCTCATCTGGCTCTTCAGATTCTCTCCTCCAGGTCCCTTAGCTGGATTCCCTAGGTGGCTCTTCTCCCCAGCCAGCCCTGTCCTAGCAAATGACTTAGGTAAACAAGTGTGCAGTCTTCCTCCAAATGGGCAAAACAACAGAAGGGAAGAAATGGAGAAAATACGAACTAGAGGAAGGGTGAAACCTGTGGATCCATTGTCTCAGGGATTGTTCAGGACTTCTTCAGACAGCTGGTAAATATCTTATTCCCTTCTGAGAGCCTGTGCCTTGTGCCTTTCTAACAAATAGGTTGCTATAGTGCACCTGTGTGGATTTTCTGCACTGGTAATTTAAATGTCGATGATGAATGTGGTGAAAGCTGTCTTATATTAAACTATTTAAAGAATTAAGTAACAGCATAATGTCTACAATTAACAATGCTCGATCAACACTGAAAAACTTGCTAAGAGGGTAGATCTTAGGTCAGTATTCTTATCAAAACAATTGTAATGATAATAAATAAGAGCTGTGGAGGGGTACTACTTAATGTCTTTACATCGTGTGGCATACATGTTCAGCATTTTGAATGTCAAAAGATAAATTTTAAGCCAGGTATCAAGCTAATCAGGAGGCTGAGATCTGAGGATTACAATTCAAAGCTAGCCCAGACAGTACGTGAGACTCTTTTCTCCAATTAAGCACTCAAAAAGCCGAAATGGAGCTATGGCTCAAGTGGCACAGTGCTAGCCTTGAGAATAAAAGCACTGAGACAGCACCAGAACTCAAGTTTAAGCCTGGCACAAAAAAATAAACAAAATATATAAAAAATTAAAAAGTTGGACAATATACATTTTCCATTATCTAAAATGTTCATCCTGGTTTGTGCAGAAACTTTAGAAAGGACAAATATTGACTTTTAACTCAGTTTGAGAGCTTTTGATAGA
>NW_027205797.1:0-12438 GCF_024711535.1 Dipodomys merriami
AAAGGGGAAAGAAATATTACTTGTTATTTGGGATTTGGTTTCCTTATTGTGTCTCTGAGTACATAAATAGCAAGCATAAAGCATGTAATTTTAGCAAACAGACACTTCTAAATGCCAACTAGTGTTTTCTTACTCTTGCTCCTTAAGGTGCAATCAGAACTTTTTATATTTTTTTTGGTCCAGTCATGGGGCCTGAACTCTGGGCCTGGGCGCTGTCCCTCAGCTCTTCAGCTCAAGGCTAGCGCTCTACCACTTGAGCCACAGCGCCACTTCCGGCTTTTTTCTTACGTGGTGCTGAGGAATCGAACCCAGGGCCTCAGGCATGCAAGGCAAGCACTCTACCACTGAGCCATCTTCCCAGCCCCAGAACTTTTTTATTTTTAAAAGATTTGATGACTTCTAGCAGGATACTTAAGGATTTCTAAGATAAATGTCATTGTTATATGTAATAGATGAGCTTTACAGTTTACTGGTTACTGATTTCATGGTTTTAAGCATAAGTTCTTTAAAGGCTGCAATTCACTCTTTGCAGTATTTGCTCTCTTAAGCAAAAATTTATCGAGGACGAAATAGTAGTCCATGGAGCTTAGGGTGTGGCCCAGTGGCAGAATGCCTGCCCAGTACACACAGGTCCTGAGTTCAATCCCTCGTACCCCTTCCACCCAAAAAGTCTGTAGATCTGTTTTGTTTTCCTTGGGACACAGTCTCACTGTGTAACTAACCCTCCTTGACTCAAACATGTCATCCTCCGGCCTCAGCCTCCCAAGCAGGGACCACCACGCCCAGCGAAGCCTCCATGTTTCAGATGCTCTGCGCTGCTGAATAGGTCCTAATGTTGGTCAGACACATCACAGATTTTATCAGTGGTCACAAGGATCCTGCTGGTAATAGCCAAATTTGATATCATCTTCTCAACGGGTCAGTGTCTCATTTATACACACACAAAAAAACCTCCAGTGATTTAATGTGATCTTAGTTTCCTGCACAAAAATAACTCTACTTTGATCCCCATTTTAAAATGAAACATCAGTCCATAACTATGTATTGACTGCCAGGTAGGTGGGTGCTGACAGTAGAGTTAAGACTGAGGTAAGGGTTTTCTCCAGAAATCTATCTGTTTGTATGTTTGTTTGTTTTTGTTGGTCATGGAGCTTGAACTCAGGGCCTGGGCACTATCCCTGAGCTTTTTTTGCTTAAGGCTCATGCTCTACCACTTTGAGCCTCAGCTCCACTTCCAGTTTTCTGGTGGTTAATTGGAGATAAAGAGCTTCACGAACTTTCTTGCCCAAGCTGGCTTCAAACTGCTATCCTCAGATCTGAGTAGCTAGGATTACAGGCATGAGCCACCAGTGCCTGGCTCAGGAGTCTCTTCAAAGTCCTTCACAAGGAAAGGCCTGAACTGGTGTACAATGAGAACAAAATAAGCGTGCTGTGGACGTGTATAGTCAGAAATGTACCCTAATTCAGGAATCATGGAGACTTAAAAGATAGGAAGAAGTTAGGCGAACAAAGAATAGGCACACAGGAAATGAGCATCAAGTTTCAAAGTGATCACAACTGTGCAGCAAGCAGTGCGGTTGGTTCTAATTGAGATGCAGAAGGCTGGGTTTGCCAGGCCGCCGGCCAGGGCACAGGTGGGGACAGGAAAGAAAGGAGAGTCTTGAAGGATCTACCACAGTTGTGAGATTAGGTGCGGAAGCCACGAGAAAAAGCTGCTTTGGTAAAAGAAGCAGGGTCAAAGTGAAGGCTGGCTGGCTGCTCCTCTGGGGAGGAAGGGAGTCCATTTTTAATGTTTCTCTAAGGAAATGGCTGGTTAGTAAACAGATGTCACCCAAGAAGCAGTGATGGCTGGGCTATAGGACGCGTGGAGACACGAGTTGTAGAAAAGGGTGAGAGAAGGGCGGTGTGTGCCAGGAGAGGGCACCCCCTCCCCCTCCCCCAGCCCTGATCATCCTTAATTCTCCCGCCGGATGATGGCGGATGGGTCTCCAGGTCTGACTCCAGGCAGTGCTGTTTACTTGTGCTGTCTCTGCCCAGGACCAAGCCTCCGCGGCTTCCTGTTCAGACCCTTTGAACTTCCCAACTCTCCTCCCTCCTTCCTCTTCTGTCACCTCACAGTCCATTTCCCACCAGAGCCACTCACAGAATGGATGTCACTCCCCGGCTTTCAACTTCAGCCTGCTTCAGCCGCTTCCTTCTATTCTTGGAATGACATCCACAGAACTTCCTGCGAGGCCCCACACGCAGCCGCTCTGCTGCCGCACAGGCCGCCTCTTCCCGCAAGAAGCAAGCCCCGCGCCAGCCCGGCCTCTGCGCATCCATCTGTGCGTCACGACTGATGCTCCTGGTGCTCTGCCTGTCGCCCGGCACATGGAAGGCACTTGGTGTTCCTTAAACACGGGGAACGACCTCCTCCCGGAAGGCCTGTGGGGAGGGAGGAATGCCGGAGGCCTGAGGTGGGCAGAGAGTTTGGCTGTGGCATGTGAGTTCCAAAGGCTCCAGAGGAGGCTTTAAGTGGAGAGGAGGCGCGCGGCCAGGAGGATCTGGGATTTGTGGCAGTAACCAGCTGTGGAATTGTGGTACGACAGGTAAACCAAGTACGAAGAAATAGACCCACATTTAATATGGCCATGCGCCAACACTCCTATGATTTGGGACAAGTCAAAACTTCTGAAGATTTACGATCGGTGCAGAGCAAAAGTAATTTTTCTGCCTTCATTTTTCACTCTTCCTAGGAATACTTGATTGGGGAATTCAAGGGTTTTATTTTAGGGGGGCCTTTTTTGATGGTAGGTACTAGGGTTTGAATTTAGGGCCTTGCAGTTGGTTGGCTGTCATTCTACCACCTGAGCCATGGCTCTAGTCCTACATTTTGCTGGTTATTTTTGGAAATAGAGCCTCACAGACTTTTCTGCCTAGGCTGTTTAGTCCTTTGTAGCTTAGCCTCCTGAGTAGCTAGGATTACAAGCATGAGCCACTGGTGCCTAGCTTGCATTGGTTATTTTTGAGATAGGATCTCAGGCCAGCTTGGATTGAGATCTTCCTGTTTGTGTTGTCCTACATAGTTGGAGATCACAGGGCCATGCTACCACCGCTAGCCAGTGGTTGAGATGGTCAATGTTTTTTGCCTAGACTGGCCTTGAACTGCAAAATCCTTCAGTCTCTTCCCGGCAAGTGGATAGAAATACAGATTTGAGCCACTATGCCCAGTAGAACTTACATTTTAATTGGTGACAAGAAAGAATAATTTATTGGTGATTTTATTGAAATGTTCAAGTTTTTTTTAAGGGGGACGGTACTGGAATTTGAACTCAGAACCTTGAATTTGCTAAGTAGATTCTCTACTTCTGAGCCACACCAGCCCCCAACTTTTTTTTGGTCAGTCGTGGGGCTTTAACTCTGGGCCTGTTCATTGTCCCTGAACTCTTTGAATGAAGGCTTTCACTCTTTGACTCTACCACTTTGAGCCCAGTTCTACTTCTGGTTTTCTGGTGGTCTTGGAGATAAGAATCTCACAGACTTCTCCTGCCTAGGCTGGCTTTGAGCCAAGATCCTCCTGAGTAGTGAGGATTACAGGCGTGAGTCACCAGCACTTGGCCTCAAACTTCTTTTGGTGCTACCAAAACAAACAAACAAAAACACAAAAAGAAAATAAAACCACACATACACACAATTTACATTGCTTAGAATGCAATTCACAAATTGATGAAGTGGTGATCTTATTTTTGGGGGTGGTACTGGGGTTTGCTCTCAGGGCTTCATGCTTGCTAGGCAGGTACTCTATGACTTGTGCTATGCTCCTAACTATAAATTGTTATCACTATATATTTATAACTATAAATCGAATTATCACACAAAATGTTACTTTTTATTATTGTCCTTTAGTATAATTTATTTTATTTTAGATTGTAGAAAGTGCATAATCGCGGGGCACTGGTGGTTCACACTTTTAACCCCAGCTAAGATCTGAGGATTGTGATTTGAAGGTAGCCTGGGCAGGAAAGTCTGTGAGACTCTTATTTCCAGTTAACCACCAAAAAGCTGGAAGTGGAGCTGTGGCTCAGAAGTTGAACACAAGCCTTGACAAAAAAGTTCAGGGACAGTGCTTAGGCCCCAAGTGCAAGCTCCAGGACACACACACACACACACACACACACACACACACACACACACACACACACACACACACACACACACACACACACACACACACACACACACACACACACACACACACACACACACACACACACACACACACACACACACACACACACACACTGTTGGATGGAGCCCACTAGGAAATTTTAACTTGAAAAAATACTGTCCTTAGATTGTGTTGACTTTGTCCCTTCTGTGTGTGTGTGTGTGTGTGTGTGTGTGTGTGTGTGTGTGTGTTGCTAGGCAAGCACTCTGCCACTGAACTATATCCCCAGGCTTTTCTTATTTTGAGACAGGATCTCACTAAATTGCCCAAGCTGGTTTTGAATCTGCAGTCCTTGAACTATGCCCAGACATTATGCATGAGGCTAGTTGCCTTATACTGGGACAGGAGGCCTGGTTCAGTGGTAGAATGCCTGCCTGGCCAGCATTGTCCCATAATTGTCCTCAGTATTTTCCCATAAGTTCTAAAAAATGTTTAAAATACGCCTTTATGTACAATAACCTAAAGTAGCTTCTTACAGGACAGGAACTTTGCAGTTGAGTGCTAACCAGGAGCCTGTGGCTCACATCTGTAATCCTAGCTACTCAGGAAGCTGAACTCTGAGGATCACATTCAAAACCAGCCCAGGCAGGAAAGTCCATAAGACTCTTATCTCCAATTTACCACCAGAAAATCGGAAGTGGTGCTGTGGCTCAAGTAGTAGAGCACTTGCCTTGAGCTGAAGAGTTCAGGGACAGTGCCCAACCCAGAGTTCAAGCCCCATAACTGACAAAAACAAAGATAAGTGCTAGAAGAAAGCCAGGAGCCATTGGCTGACACCTGTAATTCTGGCTACTCAAGAGGCTGAGATCTGAGGATTGCAGTTGAAAGCCAGTCAGGCAGAAACATCCATAAGACTCTTACTAGGCTGGAGGTAGATATGTGACTCAAGTAGTAGAGCACTACCTGTGAGCAAAAATACTCACGGACAGTGCCCAGGCCCTGAGTTCAAGCCTAAAGTAGCACAAAAAGAAAGAAAAGGAAGGGAGGGAGGGAAGGAAGGAAGGAAGGAAGGAAATCAAAAGATGCTAAAAAAAAAAAAAAAAGGAAAAGACAATGACATTCAATCACAATATTTAACGTATTTCCTGCCAGTTTTTCCTGTGCATGTATATTTTTGTCCTTTTTATTATTTCTGTGTGTAGGTTTTTTTGTTGTTTATTTTTGGTGCTGGTCCTGGGGCTTGCACTCACAGCCTGCCTGAGAGCACTGTCTATGAGCTTTTTTTGCTCAAGGCTAGCACTCTACCACCCAAGCCACAGCTCTACTTCAGGCTCTCCTGGTAGTTAATTAGAGGTAAGAGTCTCACAGACTTTCCTGCCTGGGCTAGCTTTGAACTGCAATCCTCAGATCTTAGCCTCCTGAGTAGCTAGGATTTCAGGTGTGAGCCACTGACACCCGGTTATTTTGTGAATAATTTTTAGAAGTTGTTTTCTTATAGTTATTGGCTATTTTTCGTTGTGTGTGTGTGTGTGTGTGTGTGTGTGTGTGTGTGTGTGTGTGTGTGTGTGTGTGTGTGTGTGTGTGTGTTCCAACTGATCCTGGGACTTGAACTCAGGGTCTGAGCACTGTCTTAAACTTATTTGGGTTCTACCACTTGAGCCACAATACTACTTCCTGCTTTTTCTGAGCCGTTTATTGGAGATGAAGAGTCTCATGGACATTGCTGCATGGGCTGGCTTCAAAACATGATCCTGAGATCTCAGTCTCCCGAGTAGCAAGGATTACAGGCCTGAGCCACCAGCTATTTTTCTTTTGTTAATTGATTTTGTCTACATTTTTACTTAAGGTATCCTTTTAAGTAGGGCATGGTAACTCATGCTTGTAATGCTAGCTATTCAGGAGGCTGAGCTCTGTGGATCAAAGTTCAGAGCCAATCCAGGCAAACAGAAAGACTTATCTCTAACCATCCAGCAAAAGTAGAGCTGTGCTGGGCTGGGAATGTGGCCTAGTGGCAGACTGCTTGCCTAGCATGCATGAAGCCCCGGGTTCAATTCCTCAGTAACACATACACAGAAAAGGCCAGAAATGGCTCTGTGGCTCAAGTGGTAGAGTGCTAGCCTTGAGCTGAAGAGTTCAGGGACAGTGCCTAGGCCCAGAGTTCAAGCCCTATGACCCACAAAGAAAAAAAAAAAGTAGAGCTGTGGCTCAAGTGGTAGAATGCTAGCCTTGAGCAGAAAAGCCGAGTGAAAATGCAAGGTCCTGAGTTCAAGCCCCAGTATAAGCATCAAAGGGAGAGAGACAGAAAGACAGAAAGACGGAGGGACAGAGCAAGATAGAGACTAAATCTGTGTTGCCCTTACTCACATGTATTTTACGGACTGGTAGAAATCCAAGTTAATATAGTTTATGTCTTCAATAGATATGATCTTTGTTGCATTCTCCAAATCTGCGGCTGAGGCCTGTGATGAGCGTACACAGTGTTCTATGTAGACCTTGTCTCTGCTCAAGCTGCAGCATCACCTTTGTTTATTGGTAGGATTTAAGCCCACCTTCCCAAAAAGGGCTCAGTACTGAATGCGCTGTTGTTATGTCTGAGGTGGATTCGGATGAGGAGGCCTGTCCAACAACAGGTACACCAGTGAGTCTGGATTCCTTGAGTTTCTAAAATGCGTATAAAATGAGTTGATAAAATACATACACATAGTATGTGTCTGCCCAGCAGATACAGATGTAGTGCATTTAACTTGTGTTTTCACACTCTTTAAAGTACTTCAACCCAATGGTGTCTGGTAGCTTCCTGGTTTTATCTGAGGCAGATGAAATGGCCACTAGTGTGCACACGTGTGTGTGTGTGTGTGTGTGTGTGTGTGTGTGTGTGTATATGTGTGTATATGTGTGTGATCTTTTAAATCTTGTTTCTGAATAGACCATGTCTTAAATAATTTTATGAATAATTACTCCGAAATGGTGTGGAGGAAAATGAAGATGTTTTAGGAATACATCGCTTCATCTTTCCTGTTCCAGGAGATCACAGCTTCCCACTCCTTGAGTGGACCCACTGGTCACTGGATGTGATTTCCGTGCCGTTTCCTCAGTGCTTTCCAAATGTAAACAAAACCATAGCATCTTAATACTCCTATTTGTGTATTTCCGAGAACACCTAGGTTATTCATATTTTGGAGAATGAACTTTTAAATCTAGGTTGAAATGTAATTGAGATGTGAAAATAGTCCTACTTGGTTCATCTCAGTCTGAAATTTTGTTTTACAGTCTAGTGAAAGGTAGCTGCACAGTCATTCATTCATTCAGGGCACTAGGATTTAGAGTTTGAATTCAGGGCCTCACATTTGCTTGCTCAGCTGGTCCTCTACTGCATGAGCTATTCCGCCAGCCCATCTTTTTGTTGGCTATTTTGGAAGTGGAGTCTTGTGGATTTTTCTGCCCACGATGATTTCAAACTTCAATCCTCTGTCTCAGCCTTTTAAGTAGCTAGGATTACAGATGTGAGCCAGGAATACCCAGGTCTATTGTTAATTACCATGGTCTTCCCTATACAAAAGAAGAATAGCTAGTATTCCACAAAAGGGGATAAAAATTATGGAAATCTATTAGATGGTGTATTTCATCACTAAGATGGGCTTACATAAAGCAAACAAGACAAACAAAGCCTTACACAGTGTGTATATGTCGAGTATCATTTAAAATTGTGTTCATGCATGGATTAGAAATGAAGATTTTGAAAGTGTCAGTGTTACTGGTGATTTGTAATTATATTGATCTCTTGTGCAAACAAAACCAAGTGAATGTACCCCTGCCGCAGATGACTTGGAAATGATCACTTGCGTAGGGACGCGCAGGGAGGGAGGCGTGAGAGCAAGGTTGCCGCTGAAATTCAGTTTCTATCTAGCATTGCCTCGAGAATGCCCGCAAGCCCAGGGTGCCTCGTGCCTCTCGTGCGAAGAGTGGATCTGGTGTACGCTGGCCAGGCTGTGGTGGCCCCGTTACCCATGAGCGGTGTGGATTCACACCAATACAGTCCTTATCCATGAGGCTGGTCAGCATAGACTCAGGCTGCACATACCAGGCACCTGAAGAACCTGTGCTGCGAGCTGTCAACAGCAGGGACCGCGGCTCCAGCCCCTGATGAGAGGCCCGTGACGGAAACTCCTGTCCCGAGAACCCAGTTGTCATAATAATTTTAAAACGTAAAAATTTAACACGCACTATCTTAAAAGTTGGCTAGGCGAAGGCAAAAATGAGAGGGAAATGTCTTCTACTGAATTGCTAAAAGTTCTCTTTTGAATGAAGGGATTGTGTGTTTTTTCCTACGCCAGCAATAATTAAGCAGCGTGACAGGAAACTTGAAGATTCTCGTTAAATTGAATGGTCTTCCAGGTGGCGCTGCAGCTGGAAACTTGCTTGTTAATAGCTTCACTTTAAAAATATTTTTAGCAAAGGAGGCCCTCTTGTTAATTCTGATAGCCATTTGAACTTTGAGCTGTCAGGATCTTTGCTTCTACCTGGAAAGGGAGGATTTGGATCATTCGTCCATCAGTCATATGTCGATCACTTAGAAAGCCTTTTACCCAGTCGTATTTTACACCAGAATTCTGTGGATCTGTAGCTTGGTGGCAGAGTGCTTGCCTAGCATGTGTAAGACCCTGGGTTTGATATTCCAGGACCACAGGGGGAAAAAAAGACTTGAAACCCACACAACGTTCAGTATAACAGCTCAGAGTAGCAGTCAGCATGTTTTTACTTAGACCTTCCTAATGCTAGCAATAAATAATTTACATTGTCTTGCAACTAATATTCACTTAGTGATCCATTCATTCATTCATTCTTTACTTTCTTTCTTTTTTTTTCTTTTTTTTTTTTTTTTTGTTGTTGTTGTTGGTTGTGGGGCCTGAACTCTGGGCCTGGGTGCTGTCCCTCAGCAATTCAGCTCAAGGCGAGCCTCTACCACTTGAGCTACAGAGCCACTTCCGGTTTTCTGGTGGTTTATTGGAGATAGGAGTCTCACAGTCTCTCCTGACCCGGCTGGCTTTGAACCGCGATCCTCAGATCTCAGCCTCCTGAGTAGCTAGGATTACAGGCGTGAGCCACCAGTGCCCAGCTCTTTCTTTTTCTTTTTTTGGTCAGTCCTGGGGCTTGAACTCTGGCCTTGGGTACTGTCCCTGTGCTCTTCAGCTCAGGTGAGTGCTCTACCACTCTACCAGTTAACTCTGGTGATGAATTGGAGATAAGAGTCTCATGGAGTTTTCTGCCTAGGCTGGTTTGAACCATGATCCTCAGATCTCAGCCTCCTGAGTAGCTAGGATTATAGGCGTGAGCCACTGGTACCCAGCCATTCATTCATTTTGAGAACTAGAATATCTTCTGTGTACCAGGCACTGTGTCAGGTGCTGGACCTCAGTGATAATAAGCAGTCAGGGGCTTGCTCTCCTGGAAGCCACATACTAATGGGATAGGCAGAGAATCCCACAAAGGAAGCACGCAGGGAAAGAAGGATAGAGTGGAACCAGCTTTGGATCACCCTCTCTAGGAAGGGTTAAGATACCTCTTGGCCTTCTGCTCTCAGAAACAGCCTCGGAGCCCAATTAGTACACGTGATTAGAATGGAGAGTTAGGGGTAGAGGAGATTAAAGTGGAATGGGGGAAGGGGGAAATGCTCACAACTTATTAGTCAGCTTGAATACACAAACTGCGGCTGGGATGGGATTGCCTCTTCAGAGATGGTCTTTAAGGTTGGCCCCGGCTGCTTCTCTCCAGTTGTTTATGATGCACAGCTTTGAACACTCAGTGTGTAAATCCAATGTGTGGCGAACACATTACCTCTTCTGTCTTGTCAAGGCAAGTGCGCACAGCTCTAATTTTATGAAACACAAATTGCACTCTGATGAGCTCAGTTCCCATAGCCTGCCTGCCTGCCTGCCTGCCTGCCTTCCTCCCTCCCTCCCTCCTTCCTTCCTTCCTTCCTTCCTTCCTTCCTTCCTTCCTTCCTTCCTTCCTTCCTTCCTCAAATACTTATCTGGTGCTTTGAGGCGGTGGGAAGCAGCAGTGAATGACAGCAGCAGCAGCTCAGCTGTCACATGGTCACGGCTTGTAGTCATGCCACTCAAAGCTCTTTCTCTTTCTGACTGCTAACAGACTGCTCAAATCACTACTTCACCTCACTCTGATTTTGGAAACAACCTTTATGTGATGTAAATAGATCTCTTTTATGATCTGCTGTTCTTCAACACTTAAACATTATTATTGTGTGGTTTTTTAAAAAATATTCTTTGGGATGTGGGTAATTTAGCTTTTATTAAGGTAATTTTAGTATGTTAGGGCCTCGGTTCTTTTGGCCGTTAGAGTGCTTTTCTCTGCTTAGAGGTCTATAACTCCTGGTCCCTGACTGATAGTGTAGTCATGACACAGCAGGAGTGAAGATCCAGCTCCAAGCATTGTGAGATAAATCATTTCCACATTCTTGCTTAAGTAGCCATTTCAGTGTAGCAAAGCACATTTCCCCTTGAAAGCCAACGGGAGCGTCTCCTTGACCCAAGGCCGTCACAATTTTTAAGCAACATAGGTATGGTGGCTTCGAAAGAGCTTGATAGATGAAAAAATAAAGATACAACCCCGTAAAATTAGAAGTTTTCCTTTTGAAGAATGAATGACCAACACATTCATTTGAGATGTACAATTCACATTGATCAATAATACCAAGGCAGTGCGTTTTCATTTATCACAGCCATTGGCTGACCCGCAGGAGTGTGTGTGTGGTTGACTCAGCGTCAGCATAGCCCTAGCTCCATTGGCCTAGGTAGACTCCCGAGTTCCTAGTAAATTTTGGTCCTGTAGTAGAAGCTGGTAGTCCTTTCCGGCTTTTTAATGCTCTTGAAAACAGACAGAACTGTGTCTGTTCATGCACACACAGAGGACTGGTGTCTGTGCGAAGGCAGAGTCTGCAGAGTGAAGGTTCCGGATTGATGGTGCTTGCTCTATTCTGGGCCTGGCTGTCTCTTTTCTGTAACACGCAGGTACAAGAGGGGAAACCCCCACCTCTGCACAAGGGTCTTGCTGCGTGCAAGAGCTGCTCCATGCCGAGCTCGTGGTAGCTCGTGCCTGTCATCCTAGCTACCCGGGAGGCTGAGATCTGAGGATCACGGTTCAAAGCCAGCCTGGGCAGGAAAGGCTGTGAGACTCTTACCTCCAATTAACTACTAAGAAAAACTGAAATGGCACTTGGTTCAAGTGGTAGAGCACTAGCTTTGAGCTGAAGAGCTGAGGGACAGTGCCCAGGCCCAGAACTCAAGCCCCAGGACCAACAAAATAAAAAGAAAGAAAGAAAGAAAGAAAGAAAAAGAGCTGCTCCACAGGTGGGCTAGGTCTGTGGTACTCATTGTGAAAAAGAAACAGTACAACAAAGGCCTCCCAGGTGTGAGTTTTCCTACCTGTAAAGAGAAGTCCAGTGTGGAAGGGCTTGCGTGCCTCCCACAGAGCAGCAGCAGCATGAGGTAATAGACCCAGAGGGTCCAGAAAAACAGGCATCTACAAGAAATAGGCCAGGAGCTTCTCTGTGAAGGAGCCTGTAATCCTAGCTACTCAGGTGGCTGAGATCAGAGGATCACAGTTGAAAGCCAACCCAGGCAAGAAAGTCCATGAGACCCATCTCCAACTGACCACCAAAAAAAGCAGGAAGTGGAGCTGTGGCTCAAGCCTTGAGCACAGGCCCTGAGTTCAAGCCCCAAGATAGACACCAAAATAGCAACAACAACAACAACAATAGTAATAATACATGGGCTGTAAGAATGGCTCAAATGGTAGAGTGTTTGTTTAACAAGCCTAGGATTACAAGTTCAAAACCCCAGTACCTCCAAAATAAAGAAATAAAAATAATAGATTGCCATTGTAAAAAACTGGGGGGGAAAAAAGGGGGATTGCATCCCTTATATTCCTGTCATTCCACTTTCTCTGCGTGATTGCAATTGTAATATGCTTATAATTTGCATTCTGCTTTTCAACATTGCTCTGTTTTTCCTATATTGTGACAGTCTTCATAATTCATTTTAATGGCTATGTAATATTTTCTTAGGAAGATGTCCCATAATTAGCATTTTGTCCTATGATTAAACACTTAGATCAGTTCACATTTTGTAGCAAACATCTTTTCTTTTGGATCATCTGTTTCTTTAGAATCACTTTTCAGCAATAAAATTACTGTGTCAAAAGGAAATAAGACATTTTTATGGCTTTTGATACACATTATAAATTGCTTTCCAAAAGTTTGGCTTCTTTTCTTT
>NW_027205798.1:0-12437 GCF_024711535.1 Dipodomys merriami
TCAGTACTGATGAATAAGTATTGTCATAGATATAAATGACAAGGAATGTTAAAACCTATAATGTGTAAAATGTTGAAATCAATTTTTATTGGGTTTCTACAAGAGGAAAGGTTCCTGGTTTTGCACTTTTAGCCACAAGTATCATTCAGAAAGGGAGAAGCAGAGACTACTAAGAGCATTATCGGACACAGTGACACCAGGATAGCTAAGATAAAACTGAAGAATGAATTTACCTTGTATCATATATAAGCATATATATATATATTTATATATATATATATATATATATATAGAGAGAGAGAGAGAGAGAGAGAGAGATAGGAGACACACACACACACACATATATGTTTATATATATACTTCTGGATTATATATATATATATATATATATATATATATATATATATATTTGTGGATCATCTACAAGTTAAAGATATAGTTCTAAAGTAGTAAACCTTCCAGTTAAAGATATAATATTAAAGCTTTCAAATACAATGTCCTGAATAATGTAAGGAGAGTTTTATCATTTCATTTATCTTTTGAAGCATGACTGTTTAAATAATTTATCCCTTAAATAAGTCATTAACATAGCCAGGATGAATATAATTAGAATCATGCAGAAATTATATTTTTGCTTAAATAAATTTTAATGATAACAAACCAAAATGTGCTTTCAAATCAATTATCCTTATTGAGGACAGTCAATTATCAGTCTGATTTTGTCCAACTTACATGAGATCTCAAAACACAGATTGGTACCATTTTGCTAAGCTTTAGAAAAGAAACAGGGAAGGAAGACTCAGCCCCACTTTTTTACTACTTAACAGTGAAAGTAGGAAGTATGCCAGGATGTATGATGAAAATAAAATATTGTATGCCCAAACAAGCTTAGTCTACAGAGCACTGGAAAGCTACAGTATTATATAAACTATGTAACAGTGGCTATGTGGATTTGATTGAACTTGACAAGTGAAGAAAGACAATCAAATGAATCAGAAAAGATCAAGTGAATCGGTGACTCATACATCCACAGTGGCTGTGATCATAGACTCTTTATTTTTAATTATTTACGTTTGTTTGTTTAGCTGTTTGTTTTTGTGCTGCTGGGGATTCAATACAGGACCTGGTACATATCATAGTTGTTTAAGTAAGAATCTATCATAGCTTTTTCAATACTAGTTCACTAACTAACCCTAGAAAACCTTCACTTATAACACAGAAGAAGTTGCTTCAAGAGAATAATTACAGAAAAGATCTAGAGACAGAGAAGAAATTCCAGATATTTGGCCAGCCTGGAGCAGAGTTAGGAATCATTGGAGGACCTTCTTGCTGGTAAGAGATAAAATGCTGGCAGGTATTTAAATTGGACTATGGTCATTGTTTCCACTTTCTTTCCCTCCTCTCACCTCTTCTGACCTGAGAGTAAAAAGATCTTCCTCCTATTTACGGCCAGTTAAGGTCTCCTAGACAATTCTGTGTGTTCTTCTTTGTAAGTGGAGATAAAAGTCTCACAGATCTTCCGCCCAAGTTGCTTTAACTACAACCCTCAGATTTCATCCTGGGGTGTAGCTAGGATAACAGGTGTGAGACACTAATGCCCAACTAGTACTTATGTTCTTACATCCTAAAACCATAAAAAGCCCATGGGAGGACATATTAAATTGAAAGGAATATTTGGAATACAATGATTATAACATACTATACTTCCAGAAGAACACAGGTCCAAACAAAACATTAGGCTCATTTTGTGTTTTAATGTTCCAACATTGTCTAACTAAAGATTTCACGATTTTTTTTTCTTTTTGTAGGTCATGGGGCTTGAACTCGGGGCCTGGGCCCTGTCCCTCAGCTCTTCAGCTCAAGGCTAGTGCTCTACCACTTGAGCCATAGCACAACTTCCAGTTTTCTGAGTGGTTTATTGGAGCTAAGTGTCTCATGGACTTTCCTGCCCAGTCTGGCTTTGAACCATGATCTGACTCAGATCTCAGCTTCCTGAGTAGCTAAAATCACAGGTGTGAGCCCCAGCACCCGGCAAGCTTTCACCTTTTTATCAGAAAATGGACACGTACAGTGAGGGAATCAACACTCCAGAATATTAGCAAAGAGCACCTTGCATTTTACAATAGCAATTGTGCCACGCACACTGTGGTTAACATAAGTTACATGGTTTGAAATTAGAGGTGATGTTATTTTCTTCATGATACACTATCAAAAGCCAAATGGATAAAATTTGGTTTGTAGATGACATAAAAATAGGCCCTATGCAAATGTAACTCTAAGGATGTCCAATTTCCCTCAGTTTTGAGTATTTTAGTTAGATATCTCAATACTTCTTGAAATTGCTTCTGCATGGAGAAATTTATTTTTTTAAACCAGAGTTTTTTAGAAAATACCATAATATCCTAGAAAAATAAAATTTTACACTTAAAAAAAAGTAGGATGTCATTCTAAGGCTGCCTGCAGGCCTTGGGAATCTTACATAGTGGTATAATACAGAGGGCCCAAGATATCTTCTAATTGCTCATTAGTGAAATAGATGTTTCAATGAAGATTATGAATAGGTTGATATGTATGTATAGATGGATGGATAGATAGATGGATGGATGGATGGATGGATGGATGGATGGATGGATAGATGCCATAAAAAATGAAATAAGGGCTGGAAAGGTGGCTCAGTGGTAGAGCGCTTGCCTTGCGTGAATGAGGCCCTGGGTTCAATTCTTCAGCACCACATAAAGCAAAAGGAAAATAGCCGGAAGTGGCGCTATGGCTCAAGTGGTAGAGTGCTAGCCTTGAGCTGAAGAGCTGAGGGACAGCACCCAGGTCCGGAGTTCAGACTCCACGACTGGACCAAAAAAAAAACTAAAAATATTTTAAAAACTTTTTCTTTACTGCTGTTACATGGTATAATTTTTACTTAAAATTCACTATTTTAGCTAAGCAACTGAATGCCAGTGATGGGAGGGAGGGAATGAGTGAGAAAGAGAGAAAAGCTGACACTGAGCAAAAGGAAAGGAATGTACATATTATGTGAGGTGGAAGAAATAAGTGTATATTCAAAGCTCATAGAACTCGTAAACTTTATAGACCACAATAGACAATTTGCCCCATGAAAGTTAGAATGTGTTTGTGACTTTCACTAAGCATCACTATCCCACAATACTGTGAAATTTGTGAAATCATGTAATCACTTAATCACAAAAAAAGCTTGCAAAAAATTCATTGCTTGAGAACATTTTTTAAATTACATTCAACAAGTTAAGGCATTATTTTATATTGAGGTAGAAATGTTGAATTTGGTGTCCTGGTCTTAGTCATCTTGTTGGTTGGCACTCTCCCACTTGATCCACACCTGTAGCATGGCTTTTCACTAATGAATTTGCAAACAGACTCTCACAGACTTTTCTCTTGAGGCTTGTTTCAAACTGCTTGCATCCAGATCTCAGGTTCCTGAATAACTAGAATTACACGTGTTGGCCACTGGCTCCTGACACCCGGTACATCTGAGTGAATACAATGGATAGGCAATTAGTACAAATAAATAATAACCACAAAATTTCTGTTTGGGGCAATGGAAAGTAATTTAATTATTCTCCCAGTTAGGACAAAAAGAAACCAGTTTATAAAAAATATGAAAATTGGGCTGCAAAGATGGCGCAGTGGTAGAGCGCTTGCCTTGCATGCCTGAGGCCCTGGGTTCGATTCCTCAGCACCACATAAGCAAAAAAGAAAAAAGCCGGAAGTGGCTCTGTGGTTCAAGTGGTAGAGTGCTAGCCTTGAGGTAAAGAGCTGAGGGACAGCGCCCAGGCCCAGAGTTCAGGCTCCACTACCGGACCCAAAAAATATGAAAATTATGCTTCAAACTAATAATACAGAACAAAAATTGGATGAAATAAGGTACAAGGTAGATAGAAGTCTAAGCAGGTATACTTTTTGACAAAAAATTTTTTATTGTGAAAATACCACACAGAGGGGTTACAATTACATGGACAAGGTAATGAGTACAAGGTATACTCTTTTATCCTGAATAACTTGTTATTACTAAAGTGGGTTCAGAGTTGCAAATATTTTGGCAGATCTGCTTTCAAATTTTCATAAGCTTGTGTCAAGATATTCTGTATCATACATTAAGCATGTCAGTGAATTTGAAGAAGTAGGCATCAGTAATAAAAAAAAAAACCTGTTATCCATTAGAGATGACCAATAACAAAGAATACCTCTCATCCTGTCTATCAATTGATGCAAAGTTTTCTACCTCCAAAAAGCAAAATCAAATTATTTGGAAAGGAAGCTAACACGATCAAGAAACTCAAATCATCCTTTTGTTTTTGCCAACTCAATATCTGGTATTAAATCAAAACATGAAAATGATAAGGATTAACAAAAGAAAGGTTTTAAAATAAATAATTTAAATGGAACCAAACTTTTCAGTGTATTGAAATGACTATATATATGGTTTCAAATAGAAGTGATAGATAAGACAATTACAAAGAGAGAAGGTAACAAGGATCTGATTAGAAATACAGCTGAGAAACCAAAGATAAATCCAGATACATTTGTGCACATGGATGGCCACTCAGAGAAATAGAAGAAATAACTGAAATGGAATCAAAGCCAAGACATTGTAAGTAAATTGCAGAATGAAACACTGAAAAAATGCAGAACATACTTAGAGAAAGGTCATTTTTCTTATTTGACATATATAAAAAACTTAAAACTTTTACTCCTGTCCTAATCAAATTAATGTACTTGATAAAACTGATCATCAGTCACTCTTCTGGTATTATCTATAAATTGAGTTTGCAAAGTAAACCCACATGGAGAAGTCCAAAAAGAAGTTACTATTACATGACCATACATGTTAACATTGTATGGCAATCTATTTTTCCTACTGTATCATACTCTTTTCCCCCTTTCCCCTAAGAAATGGTAAGTTTATTTTTCCTGTTTACATACTTGCAAATAACCTATTCTAACAGTATTAAAGATTCTTTTTTAAAATTTTTATTTATTTTTTATTGTGAAAATACTGTACAAAGGGATTATAATTACATGGGCAAGATAATGAGTACATTTCTTATCAAGCATTGTAGCTTCCTCCTTTGTTTCCCCTTCCCATCCCTTCCCATCCTCCCCTCCCCCGCCCTCCCCACCCAATCCTCCCTGCCCCCCCACCAAAGTTGTAAAGTTCGTTTTTGACATAACGACTTGTACATCTCATTGTAACAATATTAAAGATTCTTAATCTCCTACCACTCCATCTTCTTATTGATCATCAGTCTGCTGATGTTCACTGAACATTTCTTAGTTACACTTGGTATATCTTACGTTATTCACCCTCTTTCATTTTCCACTCTCTTCTCTCTTTCAAGAAAAAGAGTATAAATTGTTCTTTAGCTTTCGTTTGTGCTCTAGCTTTATTCGGGTTAGCTTTAATTCAAAGAAGACAGCATTCTCATAGCCAATAGTATGATAGCCTTAGATGATAGCATTCTCCTAACCAATAGCAAAATGAGGATGAAAATTTACCTTGACTAATATTCACCGACTGCATGAGGTTATGCCAATTGGCTTTTAAAAAACTTCATCAACTTAGCCATTTCAGGCTTTAATTTTAGTTTGTCTAACCACTTTTCATTTTTTCATTCTGGAATTGGCTGAATAAAAATTGATAGGATTCATCTTTAGAAGATGTAAAGCTTTTGGGCTGGGAAGGTGGCTCTATTGGTAGAGTGCTTGCCTTGGATGCATTAGGCCCTGGGTTCCATCCTTCAGCACCAAATAAGCAGAGAAAGCCGGAAGTGGCGCTGTGGCTCAAGTTGTAGAGGGCTAACCTTGAGCTGAAGAACTGAGGGACAGTGCCCAGGCCCAGAGTTCAGGTCTACAACCGACAAAAAACAAACAAACAAACAAACAAAAAAACAGAAGATGTAAAGCTTTTGCTAAAAAGACTTAGAGATATAACAAGAATTGAAATTTAAATGATGCAATGGTATCTCAAATTTTCTTTTGATTATTATATTAGCAATGGGATTTAGTTTTCTTTCAGATGATATGTTTTAAAACTATAAATATATCCCTTCAATTTTAGATAACTTTCAATATTCACTAAACCGTCCAGAATACATGTTACTGACTTTGCTAAATTATATATCTGACAGATTCAATCAAGTATACTGAAGATTGAATGATTAAAATGGAATCACATATACTATAATAGTGCCATAGATAACTGTATTGGCCACTTTTCATACAAAGGCAAATGCCTTTGAAAATTGTATAAACATGATAACATTCATTGAAAACCTAAAGTAATCTCACTATAAAGGTTGTACAATTCTATGAAATTAGTAAAATAAAATGTTCCCTAAAACTGTTTTGTTAAATGATACGCTCGTTATTTTCCTTTCCAAATATGCTACGACTTTCTTTATTCACAGTAGAACAATCCCACCACTGTTTCAATATCTACTCTAAACCTGAGCTGATGAGTGTTTCTAAAACTGATGCATAAAACATGTCCTAGAACCTGATGTTAAAGTTAACAGACAACATATTAACATCTACCTGTATACATGATTGATTTTTATAGAGGTCTTCTGTACCTTTTGTTTATTCAACCTTTAAACTGAGTATCTGGATTATGTAGTTTTTATTATTTTCCCAACATATAGAGTCTGATATAATTTTCACATTCACTTTGATTTCAAGGTTTGTCACAAAGTGAAGAAAAAGGACAAGTTGACAAAGTTCAGAAGATGCTACCCAATTAAAGACACTGGACAATATCAGTATTTTCTCTCTTGTTCTTAGGAAAAAACACTTTAAAGCTATTTATTTTTGAGAGAAGAATATGTATCTAACATTGCACTCAGAAACTGTGTGGAATATTATATCACAATAGATTGCATGAGTTATATAAAAGTTATGCCACCTATTTTTTAAATGAGGCATACTTACAATGAAAAGAATATTGGATTTGGCATGATACAGCACTATTATTTATCAATATACTAAAGTTGAATAATTTACTTAACCTTTCTGAAACCTTGAATATTCAGTTATAAAAATGTAAATGGCAACCTATCACACAAAGCTTGTTTGACTTTTCTAGTCTTGCTGTAACAAGGCACCACCAAGTAGGTGGTTAAAATAACCGAGGTACTTGTCAATCAGTTCTGCAGGTTAGAAGTAAAAGGTCAAGATGCTGTCAATGTCGTGCCCCATTCAGTCCGGTAAGAAAGAATCCTATTATTCCTCACTCAAAGCTTGTGGTGGCTGTTAGCAATGTTTATATCTTGGCTTGAAATTGCAGTACACCTATGTCTGCCTTTATCCTTGTGTTTCTCTTTTGATAAAGATGTCAGTCCTAAAGGAAGAGAGGGAGAGGGGTAAAGAGAGAGACAAAGAAAGAGCATTCCATTAATTTTAAAGCCCACAATATTCCAATCTCACCTCATCTTAACTACTTTCATCTCACCTACACTATCCCATAAATGTATTTAATATACAATGTGTATAGTTTATAAAATATAATGTAAAAATGTAGTAAATATCTGAGATATGGACAATTGGAGAATCAACTCATCTTTGAAGACACAATTCAGCTCATAAGAGAAAGGATTTAAAATGGGTTAAAATGTGTCAAGAAAATGTGGTATATATACACAATGGAATTCTATGCCTCTATCAGAAAGAATGACATTGCCCCATTTATTAGGAAATGGAAAGACTTGGAAAAAATCATATTAAGTGAAGTAAACCAGCCCCAAAGAAACATAGGTCCCATGGTTTCCCTTATTTGCAATTACTAGTATATGTCTGAGACAAACAGAAACAGTCAGACATGTTGATGTTAGGCAAAATGAACACCAGGATAAGGAAGCAAATGTTTTTTCTTTCTTTCTATAGTTTCTAACATAGTTATAAGATGATGTTTTGTTGCTTTGTATGTCCCTCCCCCCCGGTATAACCCCTGTTTTCACTATAGTTGATGTTGGTATAATTTGTGGAGGGGAAGGAAAAAAAAACAATTGTTTAAATAGGGTTACAGGTGGCCCATTGCAACAATGAAATGTACAAGATGTGATGAAGAAAATTAAACTTCACAAATTTGGCAGAGGAGGGGAGATGAGAAGGGATGGGAAGGAGAAACAAAGGAGGAGGCAATAATGCTTAAGAAGAAATGTAATGTACATAAAAGGTCAGATAAGGTGATGTTAGGGAAATGAATCCTAAGATATGTATTCAAATGTATTTTTTCTCTTTCATGAGATTGTTTCTAACACATTTATAGGATTATTTCTTTGTTGCTTTATATGTCCCTCCCCCACAGTATTAGCCCTGCTTTCACTGTATTTGATGTCGGTATAATTGGTGGAGGGGAAGGGGAAAAACAAATCGTTTAAATAGGGACACAGGTGGACCCATTGCAACAATGAGATGTATAAATCGTTATGTCAAAAGCGAACTTTACAATTTTGGTGGCGGGGCAGGGAGGATTGGGTGAGGAGGCAGAGAGGGGAGGATGGGAAGGGGAAAAATATATATCAGTTTAAATGTAAAAAAATATATATAAAGCCCCCTCCCCAAAAAGAAATGTACTCATTACCTTGCCCATGTAATTGTAATCCCTCTGTATGGTATTTTAACAATATAAAAAATGTGCTAAAACTTAAAATGTGTTCATTACTTTTCTCTGGTACTCCAGAATCATGGCTTCACAACAACTTATCTGACCTTTTCTGCTTGACTCAGACATACACTAGTTATTGCAAATAAGGGAAATCATGGGACCTATGTTTCTTGGACCCTGGCTTACTTCACTTCTTATAAATTTTTCCAAGTCTTTCCATTTCCTAACAAATGGGGCAATGTCATTCTTTCTGTTGGAGGCATAGAATTCCCTTGTGTATATATACCACACTTTCTTGATCCATTCATCTACTGAGGGGAATCTGGATTGGTTCCATATCTTAGATATGGTAAATAATGCTGCAATAAACATAGTCGTTCTGGTAGCTTTGGTGTGGTCTTGTTTGTGAACATTTGGGTAAATGCCCAAAAGTGGGATTGCCGGGTCATAGGGGAGCTCTATGTTGTGTCTTTTCAGGAACCTCCATACTACTTTCCAAAGTTGTTGAACAAGTTTACACTCCCACCAACAATGCCATAAGGTTTCCTTCTGTCCACATCCCCTCCACCATCTGTTGTTATTAGAGTTCTTGTTTATAACCATTCTAACTGGGGTGAGGTGGCATCTCAATGTTGTTTTGATTTGCATTTCTTTTATGGCTACAGAGGCTGAACATATCTTCATGTGTCTATTGGCCATCCTTCTTTCCTCTTCAGAGAATTTTCTCTTTTATTCTTTAGCATACTTATTTATTGGGCAGTTGTTTCTTTGAAGATTTGTTTTTGGTGGATTTAATTTTTTAAGTTCCTCTCTTCCCCTCTATCTCTTGTCTCCTTTCTATTCTCCTCTTTATCTCTCCTCTCTTTCCTCTCTCTCTCTCTTTCTCTGTCTCTGTCTCTGTCTCTCTGTCTCTGTCTCTGTCTCTGTCTCTCTCTGTCTCTGTCTCTCTCTCTGTCGCTGTCTCTCTCTCTCTCCTCTGTCTCATTCCAGTACTGAGGCTTGAATTCAGGGCCTATCTTTCAGACATTTGTGGCTTCTTTTCTTTTCTTTTCATTTTCCTTTTCTTTTCTCTTCTCTTCTGTTCTTTCTCTCACTATTTCTCTTTGTTTCATTCTATCCTTCCTTCTTTCCTTTGTTTCTTCTATATCTTCCTTTCGTTTTCTCTCCCCTCCTTCATTTTTCCTTCCTTATTTCCTTCTTCCTTCTTCCTTCTTCCTTCTTCCTTCTTCCTTCCTTCCTTCCTTCCTTCCTTCCTTCCTTCCTTCCTTCCTTCCTTTCTTTCTTTTTTCTTTCTTTCTTCCTTTCTTTCTTTCATTCTTTCTTTCTTTCTCTTTCTTTCTTTCTTTCTTTCTTTCTTTCTTTCTTTCTTTCTTTCTTTCTTTCTTTCTTTCTTTCTTTCATTCTTTCTTTCTTTCTCTTTCTTTCTTTCTTTCTTTCTTTCTTTCTTTCTTTCTTTCTTTCTTTCTTTCTTTCTTTCTTTCTTTCTTTCTTTCTTCCTTTCTTCCTTTCTTTCCACTGGTAGTTACTTGGAATATAATACTCTCATAGCTGTTTCTGCTCCAGCTTATTTTGAACAGATCTTAGCCATCTGAGTTGTCAGGACTGCAGGTGTGACCCACTAGCCACTAAGCTTAATAAACTTCATTTAGAAAACAAAAAGGAGAATTTACTTGAGACAGAATAGGGTTGTCTACACATTTAGAAATTAAACCTTCATTGATATCTAGCTTCTGTTTCCAAATAGTGAGAAGTTACCAACCTTCAGGCACTCTTTGGCATTCTACATAATAATTTATGAGATTTTCACATACAAAAAAATCTAATATTAAATACTACTTTTTTGTTATTTGTTTGAATCTGAATTACGCATGGTTATAAAATGACAAAACATAAATCTGTCAAAATATGTAAATCTGGATGCATACTTCAATATTTAACCAGTATATTATCCTAAAATATAAACATATGAACCAAAATGACACTTCTATCTTTTTTGGGCCAGTGAGGATTCTCACAGATTTTCCCACCCAGACTGACTTCTAACCAAGATCACCAAATCTCAGCCTCCAGTATAGCTAGGATTATAGGTATGAACCACTGCGCCTGACAAAAGAAAGTTCATAATGAATTTTAGAAACTTGAAAATTTACATGTGAAAATATTGATAAAATCTAGTTCTGGGGCTTATGTTCCACAATGCTATTTGTGTGTTTGTGGGTGTGTGTGTGTGTTCATATGCAAGTATGTAGATGATAACTGAATAGAAAGAAAAATAGATAATATACAATACATATTTACCTATTTCTACATAATTTTTCATATATATAAATTTACACATGTATAAGGGTAAATTAATTCCAGTAATAAGTAATTTAAAAGAATATCTACATAGGTTAAGAATGCTTCACTCAAATCTCAGGTTAAATTTACCTCAATCTCAGTACTGCACCTGTGAATATAAAAAAATACATAAATGAATTTTGGTCTACACAAAACTTTTCCAAGTTGGAATCATTCATAGCAAAGTAAAAAATACAATTTTTCTTTGAACTTTTCTGGTAGTAGAAATGACACGTCACCAGTCTCAAAAATATTTTCAAAATATGGTTGTCTCACAACCTTATCATATCAAATGCAATTTGGCTTTCTAGAACTTATTTTTTTAATTTAATTTAATTTTTTTGTGAACATACTGTACAGAGGGGTTACAATTACATGGGCAGGATAATGCGTACATTTCTTACCAAGCATTGCAGCCAACTCCTTTGTTTACCCTTCACATCCCTTCCCAGCCTCCCCCCTCCACCCCAATCCCAATCCTTCACCTTCCCCATCCTCCCCTCCCCCCCGCACCGACGTTGTAAAGCTTGTTTTGGACATGACAACTGGTTCTTCTCATTGTTGCAACAGGTCCACCTGTATCCTTAAACAACTGGTTTTTCTCCATCTCCTCCAAAAGTTATACTGACATCAAATATAGTGAAAGCAGGGGTTATACTGTGGAGGAGGGACATACAAAGCAACAAAGAGATAATCTTATAAATGCGTTAGAAACACATGCATGAAAGAGAAAAACATTAAAATACATATATATGGGTTCATTTCCCTGACATCACATTATCTGACCTTTTCTGATTGACTCATACATATACTAGATATTGAAGATAAGGGAAACCATGGGACCTATGTTTCTTTGGGCCTGGCATACTTCACTTAATATAATTTTTTCCATTTCCTAACAAATGGGGCAATGTCGTTCTTTCTGATGGAGGCATAGAATTCCATTGTGTATATATACCACATTTTCTTGATCCATTCATCTACTGAGGGGAATCTGGGTTGGTTCCATATCTTAGCTATGGTAAATAATGCTACAATAATCATTGTTGTGCTGGTAGCTTTACTGTGGTCTTGTTTGTAAACATTTGGGTAAATGCCCAAAAGTGGGATTGCTGGGTCCTAGGGGAGTTCTATGTGAAGTCTTTTGAGGAACCTCCATGCAGCTTTCCAAAGAGGTTGAACAAGTTTACATTCCCACCAACAATGAAGTAAGGTTCCTTTCTGTCCACATCCCCTCCAGCATCTGTTGTTAGAGTTCTTGATTCTTGTCGTTCTAACTGGGGTGAGGTGATATCTCAATATTGTTTGGATTTGCATTTCTTTTATGGCTAGGGATGTTGAATATTTCTTCATGTGTCTATTGGCCATCCTTCTTTCTTCTTCACAGAAGTTTCTGTTTAAGTCTTTCACCCACTTATTTATTGGGCAGTTGTTTCTGTGAGGATTTGTTGTTGGGTGGTTT
>NW_027205799.1:0-12436 GCF_024711535.1 Dipodomys merriami
AATGGCCGTACTTCCCAAGGCTATCTACAAATTCAACGCAATACCTATCAAAATTCCAACCTCATTCTTCAAGGAAATAGAAGAGGCAATCCAAAAAATTACGGAACAATAAAAGGCCCCGATTAGCAAAAACGCTCCTCAACGGAAAGAACACTGCTGGAGGAATATCAATACCAAATATCAAACTCTAATATAAAGCCATAGTAATCAAAACAGCTTGGTATTGGCATAAGAACAGACCTCAGGACCAATGGAATAGAATCGAAAACCCAGAAATGAACCTACAGATCTATAGGCATCTAATCTTTGATAAGGGAGATAAAACAATAGAATGGAAGAAAGACAGCCTCTTCAGTAAATGGTGCTGGTAAAATTGGTTAACTACATGTAGAAAACTTAAGCTAGGTCCTTATATATCACCCTGCACCAGAATCAACTCCAAATGGATCAAATACCTTGAAGTCAAAGCAGACACTCTGAAAACATTACAAGATGGAATAGGAGAAACCTTAGGTCTCCTTGGCTCAGGCCGAAATTTTTTGAACAGAGACCCGGAAACACAACAAATCAAAGAAAGGTTGGACAAATGGGATTGCATAAAGTTGCAGAGCTTCTGCAGGGCAAATGACATAGCTAGCAAGATCAATAGAAAGCCCACGGATTGGGAGAAGATCTTTACTAGCCATACAACGGACAAGGGTCTCATATCTAAGATATACTTGGAACTCAAAAAATTAAAACCCCAACAACAAATCCTCAACGAAACAACTGCCCAATAAATAAGTGGGCGAAAGACTTAAAGAGAAACCTCTCTGAAGAAGAAAGAAGGATGGCCCATAGACACATGAAGAAATGTTCAACATCCCTAGCCATAAAAGAAATGCAAATCAAAACAACATTGAGATATCACCTCACACCAGTTAGAACGGCCAAAATCAAGAACTCTAACAACAACAGATGCTGGAGGGGATGTGGACAGAAAGGAACCTTACTTCATTGTTGGTGGGAATGAAAACTTGTTCAACCAGTTTGGAAAGCAGTATGGAGGTTCCTCAAAAGACTTCACATAGAACTCCCCTATGACCCAGCAATCCCACTTTTCGGCATTTACCCAAATGTTTACAAACAAGACCACACTAAAGCTAACAGCACAACAATGTTTATTGCAGCATTATTTACCATAGCTAAGATATGGAACCAACCCAGATGCCCCTCAGTAGATGAATGGATCAAGAAAATGTGATATATATACACAATGAAATTCTATGCCTCCATCAGAAATCATGACATTGCCCCATTTGTTAAGAAATAGAAAAACTTGGAAAAATTATATTAAGTGAAGTAAGCCAGGCCCAAAGAAACATAGGTCCCATGGTTTCCCTTATTTGCAATATCTAGTATATGCATGAGTCAAGCGGAAAAGGTCAGATAATGTGATGTCAGGAAAATGAGAAAATGAACCCTTAGATATGTATTTTAATGGTTTTTTCTTTCATGCATGTGTTTCTAACGCATTTATAAGATTATCTCTTTGTTGCTTTGTATGTCCCTCCCCCACAGTATAACCCCTGCTTTCACTATATTTGATGTCTGTATAACTTGAGGAGGAGTTGGGGAAAAACCAGTTGTTTAAGGATACAGGTGGACCTGTTGCAACAATGAGAAGTACAAGTTGTCATGTCCAAAACGAGCTTTACACCGTTGGTGCGGGGGGGGGGGGGAATGGGGTGGAAGGAGAAGGATTGGGATTGGGGGGAGGGGGGTGGCTGGGAAGGGACGTGAAGGGTAAACAAAAGGAGGAGGCTGCAATGCTTGGTAAGAAATGTACGCATTATCCTGCCCATGTAATTGTAACCCCTCTGTACAGTATGTTCACAAATAAAATAAAAGAAAAGAAAAAAGATGAGGGGACTGGGAATGTGGATTAGTGAGAGAGTGCTTACCTAGCATGCAAGAGGCCCTGGGTTCGATTCCTCAGTAACACATACTCAGAAAAATCCAGAATTGGTGCTGTGGCTCAAGTAGCAGATTGCTAGAGACAGTGCCCAGGCCTTGAGTTCAGCCCAAGAAATGTCAAAGAGATAACTATGTATGTAGTTAGGCAGGTAGATAGGTAGGTAAGTAGGTAGGTAGGTTGGTAGGTAGGTAGGTAGTAGGTAGGTAGGTAGGTAGTCAGGCAGGTAGGTATGTTGGTACATAGATAGATACATAGAAAGAAAGACAGGAAGAAGAAAGAAAGAAAGAAAGAAAGAAAGAAAGAAAGAAAGAAAGAAAGAAAGAAAGAAAGAAAGAAAGAAAGAAAGAAAGAAAGAAAGAAAGAAAGAAAGAAAGAAAGAAAGAAAGGAAGGAAGGAAGGAAGGAAGGAAGGAAGGAAGGAAGGAAGAAAGAAAGAAAGAAAGAAAGAAAGAAAGAAAGAAAGAAAGAAAGAAAGAAAGAAAGAAAGAAAGAAAGAAAGAGAGAAAGAAAGAAAGAAAGGACATCAGCATGACCTTCACACAAAAACAGAACAGGAAGAATGTCTCGTTCCCACTTCTCAGGCAGCCGAAAGCTCCAGAGCCAAGAGGGCAGAGAGAGGTTCTAACTCAGCTGCTTGGAGCCAAAAGAGAAATGACCCTGCCTCACCTTGGACTGGGGATTAGCATTAATGATGTGGAGAATGAAGGAAGGAGAAAAGACTCGCCAAAGAAGGGCCTTCAAATGTGATTGATCGAGAGTAAAAAACCCACTCCCTAAGACCAGAGAGCAGGGCTTTTCTATTCTGTTCTTTCCCTCTCCCTAACTAAACTGGCTCTCTATTGGTAACCTAAAGACAGCCTGAGGATCCCTTCACCTGAGGGAGGAAGGTTAGTCATTGTTTTAGGAAGCTGAGAAAAGCCTGACCCTGGTGTAACTCTAACAATTATTTCAGGTTTCCCCCCATTGCTGGCTGTGCCTGGAATGAATGAAATGGTTTTGCAGCTCACTTCCCTGTTGAGTTTGTATATTCTGCCTCCTTGTTCTCTTCACCTAGCCTGGTTTTTGAAACTGTTTTCTGTCCTTCAAATACAGTGTTACACTGGAGTTCTTCCTGCTAATTGTTCCAGGGCTTGGATCCTGACAACTTCATTTGAACCCAGGATGGGTCAATGGGTCAAGAACACTAAGAACATTTAGAGTAACTTATCATCACTAAGGGAAAAATAAGAAGCTCTTCAACATCTGACCTTTCAGACGTGGAAGTCAAAATGTCATAGACTTTCCTGCCCTGGCTGGCTTCAGTGTGATACTGAGACCTCAGCCTCCTGAGCTAGGGTGATGGGCAAGAGCTACTGGTGGTCTACTAGGTTCAAACGTGTAATAACATTGACAATACAAGTCAACTGCTTATCACAAGGAGCGTGGGGAGCATATTAAGCCTTTCAACATTGAACCTTTCAGAACCCTGTGGACACAAGGTTACAATGCTAGAGTCTGTAAGGCTGGGCATGTGGATCTGCTACACTTAAGCCTGGAGATCTGACTCCAATTCTTGTGTATATCAGTGTTGACTTTCCAGAGAATGTTCTCATAATTAGCGAATAGGAAAAGTACTTTGATTAACCCTCAATTTTTTTGCAGTTGTGTGTCTTGTATCAACCCTGGGCACTGTCCCTGAGCAATTCAGTCAACGCTAACTCTCTACCACTTGAGCCACAGCTCCACATGGGATTTTTTAGTGGTTCATTGGAGATAAGAATCTAACAGGTTTTTCTTGCCTAGGCTGTCTTTGTACTGTGGTCTTCAAATCTCAGCCTCATGAGAAGGCAGTTTTCCAAGTGTGAGCCTCCAGTATCTGGCCTATTGTTTTTGACTGTACTGGGGATTGTTTTTCTCCAGGCTAGCACTCAACCATTTGAGCCACTCCACTGCCTCTGACTTTTTCTGAGTATATGGGACTGAGGATTAAAACCCTGGTATTCATGGATGTTGAGTGAGCTCTTTATCACTAAGCCACAGTTCTACCCTCCCCTAACAATTTTATCCCACAACTTGCCTGTCCTTAAGAAAAGGCTTCTCATCAAGGAGCAGAGGAGCGAAGGCCTCCCCTCCCCAAAGTACCAGAGATCTCCATCTTGGATACTGACAAAGCTCAGCAGAAATGCTAGCTCCAAATCAGGCCTTGGAAGAAAACTAGAGTCATTTAGCAGGTCACAAGAACCTAAACTGACCTGCCAGACTCAACTCCACCCAGGGAAATGTTATCCAGCTCAGGCACCAGCCCCTGGAATGGATTTCTTCACTGGGTAATCAGAGCCAGAGGCTGCCCCTCCCTTTGGCAGCCTAGAAAATCAATTGAAATTCAGTAAACAGAAATCCTGAGAGTGGCTCCAGGCTGGGCTCCATGAGTTTCTCACAAACTAGCCCCTGGGAAAAGCTACTGTTTGCTGAAAGTCCTCAACTCTATCCAGAACCTAGTATCATCACAGCATCTCCAAACTTGAGGAAAAAGCCATCTCCCTCTTTTGTGATACTCAAAGCAGATCTCCTTCCCATTGAACTAACCTGGGAGGAGGATCACAAAATCTTGGGTAAAGCAGAGCATTTTTCTGCCTGTTAAAACAAACTGACTTAAGAAACCAACCAAGCCACAGGAAAATCAAACTCACAAGCAGACCAGAGACTCCAAGAAGAAGCTAGTTATGGACACAGGGAGATACAAGATTTTTCCCACCCCTCCCAAAAAAATGAATGAACATTTTTTTCTTTTTTTTGTACCTTTTATAAAAAAATTTTTTCTATAACTTTTTGTTAATTTTAATTTTTAACTTTTTTGAAAAAAATTCTTTCCTAGTAACTTTTTTTCCTCGTATAATTTTTATTTTAGGGGTATACATGTGTGTGCGTTTTCCTTTCTTTTTTTTCTTTTTTAAAAATTGTTTTTGGTTTTTTTTTTTTAGCGCCACTGAACGTCTGATCTTTTTTTCTTTCTTTCTTATCCTTTTCACCTTTTTCTTCTCTTTCGTTCTCCTTTATGTGACATAATGGTTTTTCTGCACATCCTCAGAAAAACCCATAGTCGATTATTAAACCTTATCCCCCACTGTGTACACACTTAATCCACAAATTTATTACTCAATTCAAAACCTCTTAGACTTAAATTCCTTAATAGCAGTACTACCTCTTTATATCTATATAATATTTTAAGTATTTTTAGTTTAAGTTTTTCACATCTCCTTTATATCCCTCCCCTTCTCTCATTATATCCACGTTCTTCTCTGAATAGTTTGTTTTCATATTTGCATAATATTTTCAGTTTTACTTTTCTATTTTTTCTGGTATCTTTTTTTTTTCTTTATCTTTCTTTTTTGGTCTCCCCCTACATTCATCCTATCCAACCTATTTCCTACTTTGAGATTATAACTAAGTTAAGTTAACTCATCCTATGCCTCCCCACATCACTGTATTCCTATTTTTTACACACATCTCTCCCTAATTTAATAATTTCTTGTTTACCAAATTCTTCTTTGTGTTTCGTAGCCCATTAATATATAGTTGTTTGATGTTGAATAGATGTATCTATTGAACTAGATTGTATCTGCAGACTATTTACTGTGCAAATACAGATTTTGGTTGATGCTTGCCTTAAGATAGTGATCTACAACAAAACGTGTTATTTTCATCCCAAATGGGCAGAGTAAGCTGAAAAAACACAAGAAAAATGGCAAGTCCAGATATCTCACATCCCACTCATGATTATCAGGGGACAGAACAGATAATGAATAACCCAGAGGAGAGTTCCTAAATAGCTCTACAAACACTGCTGGCAAACATGCGAAAGACTCTGTATGAGCATGATAAGGAGAGAGAGGAGACAAACAAATGGTCAATGGAGGCAAACAAAAGGACAATGCAGGAAAAGATTGAAAAACTACAAAGGACTCTGTATGAGAATGAAAGGGAGACACAGAAGGCAATCCAAAGGTTTATACAAGAATATCATGAGCGTGAGGAAGGACTCAAAAAGTGATACAGGATTTGTGTGAGCAGCATTAGAATACTCAAAGAGAAAGGCAGGAATGGCACAAACAGGCTGAGAACACTCCAAGAGAACTACAGGAATGGTATGAACTTGAGGAAGCTAAGCAAAGAGTAATACAGGAATTGAGAGAGCAGGATAAGAAAACACAAAGATCACTAAAGGCATTCATGGAATCCATTAAAAAAGAGCTGAAGGAAGTCAGGGAGACCACCAAGGGAATGCTGAATAGAACCCAACAGAAGGAATGGGAGTCCAAGGAAATCATAGCAAATCAAGTAAGTGATTTGAGAATAAACACTGAACACCAAATTAAGGAAGTAAAAGTTCATACAAGATCTAAAACAAAGCGTCAACAAAAAATTTGAAGCCATCAAAGCTGACCAACTAGAAGGAAAAGAGATAAAAAAACAAAGAAGAAAGTCTTGACAGCAGGTTAGACCATGCAGAAGATCGAATCTCAGAGATTGAAGACAGCCTAGATATTATAGAGAAAGAACATACAGCCCTCCCAGACAAGTCCAAGAAATATGATAGATCTATCCAAAACTTGGAAGACACCATCAGAAGGCCTAATCTAAGGATAATGAGTGTAGAGTAGCACCTAGAAAAAGAAGTTAATGCTCTAGGATATTTGTTCAACATGATCCTACCAAGAATTTCCAAAAATGCAAAAATATAGGCATATTCAGATACAAGAAGCTTTTAGAAATTCAAATAAACCAGAACAGAATAGGACATCCAATCCTCACATTATAATCCATACAGCATCAATTCAGACCAAAGAAGAGATCCTTAAAGGTTTTTAAAGCTGTAAAGGAGAAAAGATTAATCACCTATAAATGGAAACCAATTAGAATCACCTCAGATTTCTCAGCAGAGACAATCAAAGCAAGAAGAGCCTGGAATGATTTATGCCATGCCCTAAAAACAAACAAATATCAACCAAGAATACTGTACCCAGCTAAACTCTCCTCCATAACTGAAGGCCAAATAAAAATCTTCCATAGCAAAGAAAAATTGAAACAATATATCTCCACCAAACCAGCCCTACAAAAGCATCTTAAAGATGTCCTACATATAGAAAACCAACAAGACCACAATAAAGGCCAAGAAACGGCACCCATACTGAGAATCCAAAAACCATAGGAAGAACCCAGTTTTCGCAGCCCCAAAGAAGGTGGATAACATGGCAGAAACTCCCAAATACCTCTCAGGCCTATCTCTTAACATTAACGGTATTTAGTCTCCAATTAAGCGACAAAGACTGTCTAGTTGGATTAAAAAACAAGATCCTTCTATCTGCAGCCTTCAGAAGTCACATCTTGCTCTTAAAAACAAACACATTTTCAATGTTAAAGGCTGGAGCAAAGTCTACCAAGCAAATGGCCCCCATAATCAGGAGGGAGTTGCAATCCTAATATCAGATAAAATAGAATTCAAATTAAAATTTGTGAGAAGATATAAAGAAGATTGCCACATACTAATTAAGGGATCTCTCCTTCATGAGGATATTACAATTCTAAATATCTATTCACAAAACAACGGAGCACCCAAATTTATCAAAGAAGCACTACTTTCCCTCAAATCCCACATAGATCCAAAGACATTAACTGTTCGGGATTTTAACACACCACTCTCCACACTAGATCGATCAACTCAGCCAAAACTCAACATAGAAACTGCAGATCTAAACAACTGCATAGAGCAACTAGATTTAACAGACTTCTACTGAATATATCACCCAACAGCATCAGAATACACGTTTTATCAGCAGCACAAGGAACATTTTCTAAAATAGACCCCATTTTATGCCACAATGCAAACTTGTGCAAATTCAGAAACATTGAAGTTATACCTTGCATTCTCTCAGACCACAAGGGAATAAAATTAGAACTCAACACCAAAAGCCACCAATCAAAGTCCGGTAATACATGGAGGCTGAAGAACACACTGCTGAATCTCGAGTGGCTCAAGGAAGAGATTAGAAAGGAAATTCAAATGTTCATACTATTCAGCATAAATGAGCATACACATTACCAGCTCCTCTGGGACAGAGCAAAGGCAGGACTCAGAGGCAAGTTTATAGCTCTGAATTCCTACATCAACAAATTGGAGTGATCTGAAACCACCAATTTAATGAGATATATGAACCTCCTTGAAAAAGAGCAGCAAGATAAACCCCCATCCAGTACATGGAAATAAGTAATTAAAATTAAATCAGAATTAAATGAATTACAATCCAAAAAAAGTATAAAAGAATAAAAAAAAGACTTGGTTCTTTGAAAAAATTAACAAAATTGATAGACTCTTAGCAAATCTTATCAGAAAAAGAAGAGAACACACTCAAATAAATAAAATCAGAGAGGAGAATGGAAACATCACTGCAGAAACAATTAAAATGCAGAACATTATTAGAGAATACTTCTCAAAAGTTTATGCTAATAAGTTTGAGAACTTGGCAGAAATGGACCTTTTCCTAGCAAATATTGACATGCCAAAACTAAACCAAGATGAGTTAAACCAGCTTAACAGGCCCACATCAAGCATTGAAATAGAAACAGCAATAAGAGACCTCCCAGCTAAGAAAAGTCCAGAACCAGATGGTTTTACAGCAGAATTTTACAAGGCCTTCAAAGCAGAGCTCACACCAATACTCCTCCAACTCTTCAATGAAATTGAAAGAGAAAGCTCACTACTGAACACATTCTATAAAGCCATCATAACCCTCATCCCAAAACCAGGAAGGGACTCATCAAAGAAAGAGTACTATAGACCCATTTCTTTGATGAACATTGATGCAAAACTTCTCAACAAAATTTTGGCCAATCAACTTCAACAATTCATCCCAAAAATCATACACCACGATCAAACAGGTATCATTTCAGGGATCCAAAGCTGGTTCAATATATGCAAATCAATTAATATTCACCACATGAGCAGGATCAAGATAAGAACCACATGGTTTTCTCAACAGATGCAGAGAAAGCATTCGACAAGATCCTTTATGATGAGGGTTTTGGAAAAATTAGGAATCCTTGGAACATTCCTCAATACAATAATGGCTGTATATGATAAGCCTACAGCGAGCATTATACTTAATGGTGAAAAACTAAAGCCATTTCCTCTTAACTCAGGAACAAGACAAGGATGCCCACTCTCTCCACTTCTCTTCAACCTAGTATTAGAATACCTAGCTACAGCAGTAAGACAAGATGCAAACATAAAGGGGATCCAAATAGGGAAAGAAGATATAAAATTCTCCATCTTTACAGATGACATGATCTTGTATTTAAAGAATCCTATAGACTCCACTCTCAAATTACTCAAGCTGATTCAAAACTTTGGCAAAGTAGCAGGGTATAAAATTAACCCTCAAAAACCAATGGCTTTTCTGTATGCCAACAATGAGAAAAGTGTGGCTGAAATTAGGAAAGCAACTCCATTTGTAATAGCCCCACAAAAAATAAAATACCTAGCAATTAACTTAATCAAAGAAGTGAAGGACCTCTATGATGAAAACTTTAAAAACTTGAAAAAGGAAATCAAAACAGAACTTACAAAATGGCAAAAAATCCCATTCTCCTTGATTGGAAAGATTAACGTCGTGAAAATGGCCTTACTTCCCAAGGTTATCTACAAATTCAATGTGATTCTTATCAAAATTCCAAATCATTATTCAAGGAAATAGAAGAGGCAATGCAAAAACTCATATGGATCAATAAAAGACCCCGAATTGCAAAAACGCTCCTCAACAGAAAGAACACTGCAGAAGGAAAATCAATACCAAATTTCAAACTCTACTATAAAGACTTAGTAATCAAAACAGTAATCAAAACTGGCATTAGAACAGGCCTCAGGACCAGTGGAATAGAATTTAAAACCCAGAAATGAAACTGCAGACTTATAGCCATCTAATCTTTGATAAGGGAGCTAAGCAAAGGGGTGTCTGGAGAGCATGGCGGGGGAGGATGAGAACAGATGGGAAGGGGCCACTAAGGAGGAGGCTACAATGCTTGAGAAGAAATGTACTCATTATCTTGCCCATGTTATTGTAACCCCTCTGTACAGTATTTTCACAATAAAATATATATTAAAATTTTTAAAAATGCTTCTCTGTATAAATCATCTAAATACATCCCTATAGGAAGGTGTCCAAAGATAAATAATACAAAGCTCATTCTTGGGAGAGACTCTAAACGTGAGAAGACTGTGAGAAATGCCTCCATTTAATTATGTATCATGTTTCAACGCAAAATGTTTTAATGATAAATGAGTCATTGTCCTAAATTATTGTGTATAATTTTATAATAGATGTGCAAAATGTAAATGGGAATGATAATATAAAAAATAAACATTAAAAGAATGAATCAAATAAAAATAAAAAATACAAAATCAATATTGAGAATCATAACATGTAATAAACTTACATATGTAAGTATATATCATATATTACTCATGTATAGGAATATCTTTTCCATTGCAGCGCCTTCATTCAGGCCATGGAAACTCTAGCCTGAATTTCTTTTCCTTAATGACAATAAATTTTTCCTTCACCCATGGTATAAAGGAGTTACCTGGACTGTGAGATCAATTTCCACCAATGATATAAATACTGGCCCCAGTTCCAAGACAGTGTCTTAATATTATTTTTAATTTTAATTTTAATTTTTTGTGAATATACTGTATAGAGGGGTTACAATTACATAGGCAAGACAATGAGTACATTTCTTATCATCCTCCTTTGTTTACCCTTCACATCCCTTCCCAGCCTCCCCTCCCTGTCCCTCCCACCCAATCCTCACCACCCCCAGCACCAAAGTTGTAAAGTTCGTTTTTGAAATGACAACTTGTACCTCTCATTGTTGCAACAGGTCAACCTGTATCCTTAAATGCCTTGTTTTGCCCCATCTCCACCACAAATTATACCGAGTGACTTAATTTTTTAATGGAAGCAGTTTATTCAGTTCCATACTGAACATTAAATAAAAAGCAGTGTAGAATTTTGTACATCTATTCAGACATCCTTCTCATAACCCAAAAGTGCTTCTCGGAACACTACATTGTTTCTTTTTTTGTTTGTTTTTTATTGTAAAAATGTTGTACAGAGTGCTCACAGTTACATTAGCAAGGTCATGAGTATATTTCCTATTGAGCATTGTTACCTCCTCCTTTGTTTTCCCCCTATCATCCCTTATCTCCCATTTTCACAACGACTCCCCCTGCCAAGCTCAGTGACTTAATTTTTTAGTTTTGTCTTGGCACGAGGTTAGAACTCAAGTAGTAGCAAATCTGCACTTTCCCTCACATTGCTACAAGTTCCTGAGTTCAAATCCCAGTCTAGGAAAGAATACTGGTAGAAATTCAAAACCAGGGAGCTCTATTATTTTTAAATTTAGTTAAATAATCAATTACTTTTTATCTTTTGTCTTTTTCCTTTCTTTTTTTTTTTTTTGGCGAATCATGGGGCTTGAACTCATGTCGTGGCAACTCTGCCTCAGCTTCAATCACCCTAGGCTGGGTGCAGCCTCGGGACCCATACCCAATCCTGGAATTCTAGTCCCAGAGGGCTTGCAGAAAGAAAAAAAAAGTGAGCTAGCACAAAAAGTGGCAAGCTCCAGAGTGATGGGTGTTTAATTTTTTTTTTTCTTTGCAGTCCCAGAGGGCTTGCAGAAAGAAAAAAAAAGTGAGCTAGCACAAAAAGTGGCAAGCTCCAGAGTGATGGGTGTTTAATTTTTTTTTCTTTGCATGGTGACCATCTTGGTTTTGAATACCATGGGTACAATGTGGACCTGACCTGCCATTGCTGAAGGCTGGCGGGCTCGCAGAAAATCCATATGCCAACCTGTCAACATAGGCCCTGGATTCAAATCCAGGTCCTGACAACTACCAATGGCAGAATATCAAAAGACACTCATTCCTATGCATAGGAATACCAATTGAACGAGAATTTTTTGCATTGGTCAAGACTAAAATTGGATGAAATAATCCTAGGACAGTGATTGATCTTAATTTCAGCTTTAGTAAGGATGAAAAGAAGAGTATGGTATAATAAATTATGGTATAATAAATACCTAAGAGTTGGTAGGAATGTAGTATATGTCATTCAATCATACATAGGCGGCTATGGTGTTTTATACCAACATATATTTATTTGTATAATATTCTCTGCCTATCCTTGTATCGCTGCTTTGGCCAATCCTGGGTCACGATCTCAGCACCTGGGAACAGCTTCATTGTCTAGAGGCTGTTGTGCTCATACTCACCCATTCATGAATTTTACCTGCTAGGCACTGAGTTCAGATCCTAGCACTGCTAAAAATTTAATCTTGGAGTATGAAGCCAAGTGTGACACCTGTTTTCCTTTTCTGTGAGAGTCCTGGGTGTAGGGCATAATGGAAAACACATCTACAAATCTAGATGGTATGTGATAGGATGTAA
>NW_027205800.1:0-12432 GCF_024711535.1 Dipodomys merriami
TAAGGTTAGGGTGATGGTGAGGGTGAGGGTTAGGATTATCATGAGGATAAGTTTTGGGTGAGTGTTAGAGTAAGGGTGAGGGTTATGGTTATTGTTAGGCTTAGTGTGAGGGTTAGTGTTAGTGTTAGTGTTAAGGTGAGGTTTAGGGTGAGGGTGAGGTTTTGGGTTAGGGTTAGGGTTAGGGTGAAATTAAGGGTTAGAGTAAGGGTTAGGGTAAGAATTAGAGTTAGGGTGAGGGTTATTGTTATGGTTAGGGTTAGGGTTAGGGTGAGGGTGATTGTGAGGTTTATGGTTAGGGTTATGGTGCAGTTTAGGTGTAGGGTGAGGGCTAGGCTGAGGGTGTGAGTTAGGGTGAATGTGAGGGTAAAGGTGAGGTTTTCAGTTAGGGAAGGATTAGGGTTAGAATTAGGGTGAGGGTTAGGTTGAGGGTGAGGGTTTGTTTGAGTGTTTGTGTTAGGGTGAGGGTTAGGGTTAGGGTTACATTGAGGGTTAGGTTTAGGGTGAGGCTGAGGGTTAAGGTGAGGGTAACTGTTCGGGTGAGGATGAGGATGAGGGTGAGGGTTAGGGTGTGGTTTAGGCTTAGGGTGATGGTGAGGGTGAGGGTTAGGATTATCGTGAGGATAAATTTTGGGTGAGGGTTAGAATAAGGGTGAGGGTTATGGTTATTGTTAGGTTTAGTGTGAGCGTTAGTGTTAGTGTTAGGGTTAAGGTGAGGTTTAGGGTGAGGGTGAGGTTTTGGGTTAGGGTTAGGGTTAGGGTGAAATTAAGGGTTAGGGTAAGAGTTAGGGTAAGGATTAGAGTTAGGGTGAGGGTTATTGTTAGGGTTAGGGTTATGTTTAGGGTAAGGATTAGGGTGAGGGTGAGGGTTAGGATTAGTGTTAGGGTAATGGTGAAGTTGAGTATAAGGGTTATTGTGAAGTTTAGGCTTAGGGTGAGGGCTACGGTGATGGTGAGGTTTAGAGTGAGTGTGAGGGTGAGGGTTTCCTTTAGGTAAGGGTTAGGGTTATGGTTAGGTTGAGGATTAGGGTTAGGGTGATATTTAGGTTGTGGTTTAGGGTTAGGGTGAGGGTTAGGTTGAGGGTGAGGGTTAGAGTCAGGGTTAGTGTTAGGGTTAGGGTGAGGGTGATTGTGAGGTTTATGGTTAGGGTTATGGTGAGGTTTAGGTTCGGGTTAGTGTGAGTGTTAGGGTTAGTCAACCTATCCCTCACCCTAACCCTAACCATCACCCACACCCTAAACCTCACCCAAACCTGATCCCTCACACTATCGCTAACGTAATTCTCACCCCCACCCAAAACATCACCCTAAACCTAAGCCTCACCCTAACCCTTACCCTCATGCTAACCCTAAAACTCACTCTAACACTCAACCTCACCCTATTCCTCACCCTAATCCTAACCCTTACCTAACCGAAAGCGTGACCCTCATACTCAACTTCACCCTAACCCTCACCCTCACCTTAGTCCCCAACCTAACCCTAACCCTAACCTTAAACATCACCCTAACACTGAACCTAACCCTAACCCTCACCCTAACCCTCACCTCACCCTAAACGTAACGCTCACCCTTACCCAAACCATAACCCTCACCCTCACCCTCACCCTCACCCTCAGCCTAACCCTAACACTAATGCTAACCCTAAACTTCACCCTCACCCTAAACCTCACCCTAAACAATACCCTGACCCTAACCCCAATGCTAATCCTAACCCTAACGCTAATCCTCAACCTCAACATAAACCTAACCTTCACACTAATCCTAACCCTCACCCTTATCTAACCTTTATCATAACCCTAACCCTAATCCTAACCCTCACCCTCAGCCTAATTCTCACAGTAAACCTTACCTCACCCTCACATTTACCCTCAAACTAACCATAAATCTCAACCTAACCCTAACCCTAACCCTCAACATCACCCTCACCCTAAGCCGATGCCTCACACAAATCCTAACCCTCACCCTAACCGTAATACTTCACCTCACCATAACTCTCAACCTAACACTAACCATAACCCTAACCATCACCCTAATACTAACCCTAATCCTCAAACTCACCCCAACCCTCATTGTCACCCTAATGCTCAACCTAATCCTAACCCTCACCCACACACTAACTCCCATCCCCATCTGAACACTCACCTTCACAGTAATCCTCACCCTCACCCTAAACATCATCCTAACCATAACCCTCACCCTAACCCTAAACCTATCCCTCACCCTAAACCTAACCCTCACTCTAACCCTCACGCTCACCCTAATCCTATCCCTAACCCTAACCCTAACCCTTACCCTAACCATAACCCTCACCCTCACCCTAACCATAACCCTAACCCTAATCCTACCCTAATCCTAACCCTAACCCTAACCCTCACCCTAACCCTAACCCTAACATTAACCATAGCACTCACCCTAACCCTCACCTTAACTCTAAGCCTAACCCTAAACCTCACCCTCACGCTAACCCTCACCCTAACCCTTACCCTAACCTAACCCTAACCCGAACCCTAACCATACCCCTCTCCCTACCCTCATCCTAACCCTAACCCTAACCCCAAACCCTAACACTAACCCTCACCCTAACCCTCACATTCAGCCAAAACCTAATCCTAAGCCTAAACTTCACCCTTACCCTAACCCTTACCCTAACCCTAACCCTAAACGTGTAACCCTAACCCTCACCCTAATCCTCACCCTAAACCTTACACTCACCCTCACCTTTACCCTCAAACTAACCCTAAACCTCAACCTAACCCTAACCATCACCCTCACCATCACCCTAAGGCTCATGCTAACCCTAACCCACACTCTCACCCTAACCTTCAACCTAACACTATACCTCACCCTAACCCTAACCCTAACCCTCACACTAAACCTAAACCTCAACCTAACCCTAACCCTACCTTTCACTCTAACCCTCACCCTAACCCTCAACCTAACCCTAATCCTAACCCCAACCATCACCCTCACCCTAACTCTCACCGTCAACCTATCCCTCACTCTAACCCTAACCATCACCCACAACCTAAACCTCACCCAAACCTGATCCCTCACACTAACGCTAACGTAATTCTCACCCCCACCCAAAACATCATCCTAAACCTAACCCTCACCCTAACCCTAACCCTCATGCTAACCCTAAAACTCACTCTAACACTCAACCTCACCCTATTCCTCACCCTAACCCTAACCCTTACCTAACCGAAAGCGTGACCCTCATCCTCACCTTCACTCTAACCCTCACCCTCACCTTAGTCCCCAACCTAACCCTCACCCTAACCTTAAACATCACCGTCACCCTCACCCTAAACCTAAACCTAACCGTAACCCTCAACCTAACCCTCACCCTAACCCCAACCCTAACCCACAACCTAATCCTAACTCTAACCCTAATGTTAACCTAAACGTCACACTAAATCTCAACCTAAACCTTACCCTCACCCTAACACTAACCATAACCCTAACCCTAACCCTCACACTAAACTTAACCCTCACCCTAACCATAACCCTTACCTTCACCCTCACCCTAACCCTCAACTTAACCCTTACCCTCACGCTAACACAAACTCTAACCCTAACCCTAACCCTCACACTAAACTTAACCCTCACCCTAACCCTAATTCTAACCCTAACCGAAACCCTCACCCCACCCTCAACCTCACCCTCAGCCTAACCCTTACCCTAAACCTAATCCTAAACCTAACCCCCACCCTCAGGCTGACCCTAAACCTAAACCTAACCCTCACCCTCACCCTCACCCTAACCCTAACACTAACCCTAACAATAACCCTAATCCTAACAATAACCCTCACACTAAACCTAACCTTCACCAAAACCCTAGCCATCACCCTCACCCTAATCCTCACCCTCACCCGAAACCTCACCCTAAAACTAAACCTAACATCACTGTCACCCTAACCCTAACCCTAACCCTAACCCTAAACCTCAACCTAACCCTCACCCTACACCTAACCCTAAACCTAACCCTCACACTAACCCTCAACATAACCCTTACCCTCACGCTAACCCAAACTCTAACCCTAACCCTAACCCTCACACTAAACTTAACCCTCACCCTAACCCTAACCCTTACCTTCACCCTCACCCTAACCCTCAACTTAACCCTTACCCTCACGCTAACCCAAACTCTAACCCTAACCCTAACCCTCACACTAAACTTAACCCTCACCCTAACCTTAATTCTAACCCTAACCGAAACTATCACCCCACCCTCAACCTCACCCTCAGCCTAACCCTTACCCTAAACCTAATCCTAAACCTAACCCCCACCCTCAGGCTGAGCCTAAACCTAAACCTAACCCTCACCCTCACACTCACCCTAACCCTAACACTAACCCTAACAATAACACTAATCCTAACAATAACCCTCACACTAAACCTAACCTTCACCAAAACCCTAGCCATCACCCTCACCCTAATCCTCACCCTCACCTGAAACCTCACCCTAAAACTAAACCTAACCTCACTGTCACCCTACCCCTAACCCTAACCCTAAACCTCAACCTAACCCTCACCCTACTCCTAACCCTAAACCTAACCCTCACCCTAACCCTCACCCTAACACTTACCCTAAACTTAACCCTCACACTAAAACTAACTATCAACCTCACCCTAAAACTATGCCTCAGCATAACACTCACCCTCACCCTAACCCTAACCTTAATCCTCCCGCTATGCCTAACCATAACCCTAACCCTCACCCTCAACCTAGCCCTCACAATAAGCCTAACCCTAACCCTAAACCTCACCCTAACCCTAACACTCACCCTGACCCTCAAACTCACCCTAAACTTCACTCTAACCCTTACCCTCACCCTAACCCTAACCCTAACACTAATAAGAACCCTCACCCTAACCCTAACCCTAACCCTGACCCTCACCCTCACCCTCACCCTAAGCCTTACCGTAACCCTAATCCTAAACCTAACCCTAAACCTAACCCTAAACCTAACCATCACACTAACCCTAACCCTCACCCTTCCCCTCAACCTACCCCTAAACCTAACCCTCATCCTAACCCTAATCCTAACCCTAACCCTAACCCTAACCTTAACCTCACCCTCACCCTAACCCTCAACCTAACCTTCACCCTACCACAAACCCTCGCCCTTAACCTCACCCTCAGTCTAACCCTAAATCTAACCCTAATCCTAAGCCAAATGCTCACCCTCACCCTAACTCTAACCCTAACACAACCTTAACACTCACCCTAACTCTAACCGTAACCCAACCCCAACCCTCACCGTCACCCTTTCCCTCACAATAACCCTAAACCTCAACCACAACCTAACCCTCAATCTCACCCGAAACTTCACCCTCACCCTCACCTGAAACTTCACCCTCACCCTCACCCTCACCCTAAGGGTAACACTAACCCTAACCCTAACCCTAAGCCTCACCGTAACACTAAACTTACCCTAAACTTCACCCTAACACTAACACTCACCCACACCCTAAAACTCACCTAAACTTAAAACCTCACCCTAAAGCTAACGTAATAATCAACCCTACCCTAAACATCACCTTAAAACTAACCCCCACCCTTACCCTAACCCTTACCCTCACTGTAACCCTAACCCTCCCCCTAACATTCAACCTCACCCTAATACTCACCCTAGCCCTAACCCTTACCTAACTGAAACCCTCATCATCATCCTCACCTTCAACCTAACCCACACTCTCACCCTAGCCCCCAACCTAACCCTAACCCTAACCCCAACCATCACCCTCAACCTCACCCTAACCCGAAACCTAACCCTAACCCTCAACCTAACCCTCACACTCACCCTAACCCCAACCCTAACCCACACACTAATCCTAACGCTAACCCTAACCCTAACCTCACCCTCAACCTAAATCTTACCCTAACCCTTAACCTCACCCTAAAACTAACCCTAACCCTAAACCTAACCCTCACCCTAAACCTAACCCTCACCCTAACCCTAACCCTTAACTTCACCCTAACCCTAACCCTCACCCTAACCCTTACCCTCACGCTAACCCTAACTCTAACCCTAACCCTAACCTTCACAATAAACCTAACCCTCACCATAACCCTAATCCTAACCCTAACCGAAACCCTCACCCCACCATCAACCTCACCCTCAGCCTAAGCCTAAACCTAACGCTAACCCTAAACCTCACAATATCCCTCACCCTACTCCTAACCCTAACCCTAACCCTCACCCTAACCCTCACCCTGACACTAACACTAACCCTAACCCTCACCCTAACCCTCACCATCACCCTGACCGTAACCCTCAACCTAAAACTTACACTCACCCTAAACCTAACCCTAACCCTAAACCTCAAATTAACCCTAATCCTCACAATAACCCTAACCATATCTCTCACACTAACCCTCATCATAACCCTAACCCTAACCCTAAACTTCACCCTAACCCTAACCCTAATCCTCACCCTAACCCTAACTCTCAATCTCACCCTCAGCCTAAACCTAACCCTAAACCTAACCCTAACCCTATCCCTCACCCTCACCCTCACCCTAACTCTAACCCTAACCCTAACCCTAACCCTCACCTTCACCCTCACTTTAAGCCTAAACTTAACCCTAACACTAATCCTAAACCTAAACCTCACACTAACCCTAACCCTAACCCTAACCCTCAACCTCACCCTAACACTCACCCTAACCTTAACAATCACCCACACCCTAAAACTCACCCAAACCTGGACCCTCAACCTAATGCTAACGTAATCTTCACCCCCACCCTAAACATCACCCTAAACCTTACCCTCACCCTAACCCAAACCCTAAACCTCACGCCAACCGTAACCCTCAGCCTAACACTCAAACTCACCCTAACCCTATCCCTTACTAACCGAAACCCTCACCCTCATCCTCACCTTCACCCTAACACTCACCCTCACCCTAGCCCTCAACCAAACCCAAAACCTAACCCTAACCATCCCCCTCACCCTCACCCTAACCCAAAACCTAACCGTTACCCTCAACTTAACCCTCAACCTCACCCTAACCCCAAACCTAACCCACACCCTAATCCTAACGCTAACCCTAACCTTAACCTCACCCTCACCCTAAATCTCACCCTAAACCTTACCCTCACCCTAACACTAACCCTAACCATTACATTAAACCTAAACCTCACCCTAACCCTAAACCTTACCTTCACTCTCACCCTGAATCTTACCCTCACGCTAACCCTAACTCTAACCCTAAATCTAACCCTCACACTAAACCTAACCCTCACCCTAACCCTAATCCTAACCCTAACCATAAACTCACCCCACCCTCAACCTCACCCTCAGCCTAAACCTAACCCTAACCCTAATCCTAACGCTAAGCCCCACCCTCAGGCTCAGCCTAAACCTAACCCTAACACTAACAATAACCCTAACCCTAACCTTCACACTAAACATAACCTTCACCCTAACCCTAACCATCACCCCCACCCTAAACCGAACCCTCACCCGAACCCTCACCCTAAGCCTAAACCTAACCCTCCCTCTCACACTAACCCTAAACCTAATCCTCCGCCTCACACTAACCCTAACCCTAACCCTAAGCTTAACCCTAACCCTAACCCTAACACTCACCATAACCCTCACTCTAACACTAACCCTAAACCTAAACCTAACCCTTACCCTAAATGTACCCCTAAACCTCATCCTAACCCTAACCCTCAACATCACCCCCAACCACAGCCTAAACCTAACAATAACCCTAATCCTAACCTATACCTCACCCTCACCCTCACCCTAAATCTCATGCTAAGGCTAACCCTAACCGTCACGATAACTCTCACCCTAATCGTAACCCTAACCCTCACCCTAACCTTCAACCAAAATCTAACCCTCACCCTCAAACTCCCCCTAACCCTCAGCCTAACCCTAACCCTAACATTAAACCTAACCCTCACCCCAACCCTCACCATAAACCTAAGGTTAACACTAATCCTAACCCTTACCCTCATCCTCACCCTCACCCTAAGCCTAACCATAACCCTAACACTAATCCTAAACATAACCTTTACCCTCACCCTAACCCAAACCCTCAACCTAACCTTAACCCTAAACCTCATCGTAACCCTCACCCTAACCCTAACCCTAACCCTCACCCTAAACCTAACACTCAATCTCACCCTCACCCTCAGCCTAAACCTAATCCTAACCCTAATCCTAAACCTATCCCTCACCCTCACCCTCACCCTAATTATAACCCTAACCCTCACACTAACCCTAACACTAATACTAAACCTCACCCTCACCCTAGCCCTCACCCTAACTCTGACACACACCCTACCCCTCAACCTAACTCTAACTCTTACCCTAACAATAAACCTAACCTTCACCCGAACCCTAACCCTACCCCTCAACCTAAGCCTCAACCTAACGCTAATCCTACGCCTCTCCCTAACCCAAACACTAACCCTAACCCTCACACTCACCGTAACATTCACCCTCACCCTAACACTAACCCTCCCCCTCATTCTCACCCTCAGACTACACCTAACCCTAACACTAATCCTAACCATAAACCTCACCCTCAACCTCAAACTAACTCTAACCCTAACCCTAACCCTAACCCTCACCCTAAACAATGCTAACCCTAACCCTCACCCTCACCTAACACTCACCCTAAATCTAGACCACACACTAACCCTGATCCTCACCCTAACCCTAACCCCCAACCTAACCATAACCCTCACCCTCACCCTAACCATCACCCTCACCCTAATCCTTACCCTAACCCTCACCCTAACTCTCACCGTAACCCTAACACTAACCCTCACTGTAACCCTAAACCTAACCATAACCCTCACCCTAACCTTTACCCTAACACTTTCCCTGAAACTAACCCTCACCCTAACCCGAACCCTCCCACTAAACATAACCCTCACCCTTACCCTCACCTTAACCCTAACCCTGACACTAACCCTAACCCTAATCCTCACCCTAACCCTAACACTCATCCTCACACTAACCCTCACCCTTATCCTAACCCTAACCCTAACCCTCATCCTACCACTCACCATAACGGTAACCCTAACCCTAACCCTCTCCCTGCGCCTCACCATAACCTTAACCCTAACCCTAACCCTAAGCCTCAACCTCACCCTCACCCTAACCCTAACCCTCACACTAAACCTAACCCTCACCCTTACCCTAACCCTCACCCTAAACCTAACCTTTAGCCTAACACCCACCCTCACCCTAATCCTCACCTAAACCTTACCTCACGGTCACCCATACCCTAACACTAACCCCAACCCTCAAACTAACCCTAACCCTAACCCTCACCATCACCCTCACCCTAACACTCACCCTCACCCTCACCCTCACACTAACCGTAACGGAAACCCTAACCCTCACCCTAACCATAATGGTCACCAGAACCTTAACCCTAATCCTCAAACTCACCCTCACCCTAACACTTACCTTAACGCTAAACCTCACCCTAACCCTCATCCTAACCGTAATCCTAACATTAACCATAACACTCACCCTAACCCTCACCTTAACACTAACCTAACTCTAACCCTCACCATCACGCTAATCCTCACCGTAACCCTTACCCTCACCTAACCCTAAAATTCACACTAAACATAACCCTCACCCTAACCCTTACCCTAAACCTAACCCTCAGCCTCACCCTAACCCTAAAGTTAACCCTAATCGTCACCCTAACCCTAACCCAAAAACCTAACCCTCATCCTCACCCTAACACTCACCCTCAACCTAAACCTAACCATCATCCTAACCCTCACCCTAACCCACAACGTAAACCTAACCCTAATCCTAATGCTCATCCTAACCCTAACCTTCACCCAAACCCTCACCCTCACCATCACCCTAGTCCGAAACCTACCCCTCACCCTAACTCTCATCCTCACAGTAAACCTAACCCTAACCCTCACACTCAACTTCAACCTAACCCTAACCCTCACCCTAAATCTTACCCACACCCTACCCTAACCCTAACAATAACCCAAACCCGAACACTAACCCTAACACGCACACAAACCCTAACCCTAACAATAAACCGAACCATAACCAAAACCTCACGCTCACACTAATCATCTCCCTAACCCTAACCCTAACCCTTACCCTAACCATAACCCTCACGCTCACCCTTACACTAACCCTAACCCTAATCCTAACCCTCACCCTAACCCTTACTCTCACCCTAACCCAAAAACTAACCCTAACCCTAAATCTCACACTAACCTTAACACTCACCCTAACCCTAACCCTAAACCTAACCCTCAAACTCACCCTAAACCTCACCCTAACCCTTATCCTTACTCTACTCTAACCCTAACCTTAACCCTAATTGTCACCCTAACCCTAACACTCTCCAAACCCTAAGCCTAACACTAAACCTAACCCTCACCCTAAAACTCACCCTACCCTAACCCTCACCCTACACCTCACCCTAACCCTAAAACTAACCCTAACCCTCACCCTCAGCCTAGCCCTCACCGTAAACCTAATCCTAACCTTAACCCTCACCCTAACCCTAACCTTCACCCTAACCCTTACCCTAACCTTAACCATCACCCACATCCTAACCCTAACCATAACCCACACCCTAGTCCTCACCCAAACCTTCACCCTCACCAAACCCTCACCCTCACCCTAACCCTCACCCTGACCCAAACACTCACCCTAACCCTCACCGTCACACTAATCCTCACCCTAAACATAACCATAAGATTTACCTACCACAAACACTCACCCTCACCCTCACTCTAAACCCCACTGTCACCATATCCATAACCCTAACAATACCACTCACCCTAACACGAACACTAATCCACATCTTCACCCTAACACTCACTGTCACTCTAACCCTCACCCTAACACTAAGACTCACCCACAGCCTAACCCTCACCAAAAACCTCACCCTCACCCTAACCCTAGCTCTCACCCTAACTCTAACTCTAACCCTAACACTCATCCAACCCTAACACTAACCCTAAGCCTCCCCCTCCCCCTAACCCTCACCCTAACCCTTACCCTCACCCTAACACTCACACCAACCCTAACCCTTACCCTAACACTAACCATACCCCTCCCCCTTACCCTCACCCAAACCCTAATGCTAAACCTAACTCTCACCCTAACCCTTAGCCTAAACTTCATCCTCACCCTAACCCTTACCCTCCCCAAACACTCACACTCACGCTAACCCTCACCCTCAACCAAAACATCACGCTAACCCTAACCCTCACCCTAACCCTAACCCTCACCCTAACTCTAACCCTCCCTCTAACACTCAAACTGAACCTAATCCTCACCCTAACCATAACCATATCCCTTAAGTAACCCAAACCCTCACTCTCACCCTAACCCAAACACTCAACCTAGGCCTCACCATAACCATAACCCTAACCCTATCCTTCACCCTCACCCTCAGCCTACCCCTTAACCTAAACCTAATCCTAACCCTAAACTTCACACTCACCCTCACACTCACCCTAACACTAACCCTAACCCTAACCCTCACCCTAACCCTTAAACAGACCCTAACCCTTACACTAACACTAAGCCTAAATCTAACCCTCACCCTACTCCTCACCCTAACCCTAATCCTAACTCTCACCATGACCCTAAACTTCATCCTACCCTTTACTCTCACCCTAAACTTCACGCTAAACCTAAGAGTAATCCTAACCCTAACCTTCACCCTCACCCTAAACCTAACCTTAACTGACACCCTAAGCCTCACGCTAACCCTAACGCTAACCCTAAACCTCACCCTCATCTTAAAACTCACCCTAACCCTTACTCTCACCCTAATCCTAATCCTCTCCCTAAACCTAACCCTCACACTAGCCCTAACCATCACCCTAACCATAACCTACCCCACACGTTTACCCTCAACCTATCCCTAACCCTAACCCTAAACCTAAACCTACCCCTTACCTACCCAAAACCCTGATGCTCACCCTGAACCTAACCCTAACCCTCACCTTAACCCTAACACTTACCCTCACCCTAACCCTCTCCCAAACGCTAATCCTCTCACTAACCCTTAACCTAAACGTTACATTAACGAAACCCTCACCCTCACCCTAACCCTAACCCTAACCCTAACCCTCACCCTCACACTTACACTCACACTAAACCTTACCCTAACACTACCCTAAACCTAAACCTTATGCTAACCCTCACACTAACCCTAACACTCACCCTAGCCCTAAACATAACACTAACACTAAACCTCACCCTAAACCTCAGCCAGCCCCTAACCATAACCCTAACCCTAACCCTCACCCTTACCCTAACCCTAAGCCTAACCATAAACATCAACCTAACCCTCACCATAACCCTAACCCTAACCCTAACCCTCATCCTAACCCTAACAACCTCCCTCAATATAACCCGAAACCTAACACTAAACCTCACCCTAACCCTAAACCTAACCCT
>NW_027205801.1:0-12430 GCF_024711535.1 Dipodomys merriami
CTATTTATTTTTATTTTTTTATTTTTTGCTGGTCCTGGGGCTTCAGCTACGGGCCCGGGCTCTGTCCCTGAGCCTCTGTGTACTCAAGGTTAGCGCTCTATCATTTGAGCCACGGTGCCACTCTGGCTGTTTCTGTTTACGTGGCACTAAGGAATCGAACCTTGGGCTTAGTGCATGCTAGGCAAACACTATACCACTGAATATATTCCCAGCCCTACAGTTTCATTTATTTATTTATTTATTTATTTATGACCAGTCCTGGGGCTTGAACTCAGAGCCTGGGCTCTGTCCCTGAACTGCTTTTGCTCAAGGTTAGTGCTCTACAACTTCAGCCACAGCACCATTTCTGCTTTCTTTCTGTTTATGTGGTACTGATGAATTGAACCCAGCGCTTCACCTGTGCTAGGCAAGCATTCTACCACTAAGCTACATTCCCAGACCGAAATTTTATTTAATTTTTTTCATTTCTTTTCTTTCTTTCTTTGTTTCTTTTTTTTTTTTTTGTCTGTTGTGGGACTGAACTCTGGGCCTGAGTGCTGTCCCTCAGCTCTTCAGCACTCTACCACTTGAGCCACAGCATCACTTCTGGCTTTTTCTGCTTATGTGGTGCTGAGGAATTGAATCCAGGGCCTCATGCATTTGAGGCAAGCACTCTACCACTGAGCCACCTTCCCAGCCCCCACTTTTTTCATTTCTTTCTTTTTTTTTTGTCGGTTGTGGGGCCTGAACTCTGGGCCTGGGCACTGTCCCTCAGCTCTTCAGCTCAAGCCTAGCACTCTACCACTTGAGGCACAGTGCCACTTCTGGCTTTTTCTGTTTATGTGGGCTGAGGAATCAAACCCAAGGTCTCATGCATGCAATGCAAGTACTCTACCACTGAGCCACCTTCCCAGCCCCTCATTTCTTTATTTAAGTGATTATATAAATTTCACAGTATTGTGGGATGGTGATACTTAGCTGAAATCACCAACACATTTTAACCTTCACAAGGCAAATTGTCAATATCATGGTCTATAAAGCTTATGAACTCTATGAACTTTGACAATACAACTATGTCTTCCAAATCAGGTGATATGTACATTTCTTTCCTTTTGCTTAGTGTAAGCTGTTCCCTCTTTCTCTCTCTGTCCCTCCCTCCCATCACTGCCTTTGAGTTGCTCAGTTTACTTTCATCAGTGTCCAGTGCAGTAGTTCTTGGACACCTTTGCTGTATTTTTTCACCCATTTTCCTCTGATTCTGTGCCCTCCTCCTAGTTTCCCTCATATGTGCACATGTATGTACCATATGCGGAGTGAAGAACACAGAATCTAAAAATAATGCGACAAATTAAGAAGAGGTCATTTGTTTCTTGAGTCTTGTTTACTTTGTCATATCTTGTTGATATCAGGGAGAGACTTTTCTTTTTTTTGGCCTTGGGGCTTCAGCTCAAGGCTAGTGCTCTACCCCTTGAGCCACAGCGCCATGTTTGGTTTTCTGGTGGTTTATTGGAGATGAGAGTCTCAAGGACTTTCCTGCCTGGGCTGGCTTTGAACCACGATTCTCAGATCTCATCCTCCTGAAATAACTGGGATTACAGGTGTGAGCCACTGGTGCCCGGCAGAAATTTTATTTTTAATAATTCATTTTCTTTAACTCAGTAGTTGCAAAATACTTTTTTTTTTTTTTTTTTTTTTGGCCAGTGTTGGGGCTTGAACTCTGGGCCTGGGCACTGTCCTTGAGCTTTTTTTGCTCAAGGCTAGCATTCTACTGCTTGAGTCACAGTGCCACTTCTGTTTTTTTTTTCTGTTTATGTGGTACTGAGGAATTGAACCCAGGGCTTCATGCATGCTAGGCAAGCACTCTACCAGTAAGCCACATTTCCAACCCCTGCAAAATACTTTTTTTTGTTGTTGTTGGTCATGGGGCTTGAACTCAGGGCCTGGGCACTGTCCCTGAGCTTTTCACTTCAAGTCTAGTACTCTACCACTTGAGCCACAGCGCCACTTCTGGTTTTCTGGTGGTTAATTGGAGGTAAGAGTCTCTCGGACTTTCCTGCCTGGACTGGCTTTGAACCTCGGTCCTTGGATTTTAGCCTCCTGAGTAGCTAGGATTATAGGCATGAGCCACTGCCCGGCTGGTTCTAGTCTTACTTAGAAAATAATAACTTGGGGCTGGGAAGGTGGCTCAGTGGTAGAGTGCTTACGTTGCATGCATGAGGCCCTGGGTTCCATTGTTCAGCACTACATAAGTAGAAAAAGCTAGAAGTGGTGCTGTGGCTAAGTAGTAGAGTGCTAGGCTTGAGCTGAAGAGCTGAGGGACAGCACCCAGGCCCCAGTTCAGGCCCCACAACCGGCAAAAAAAAAAAAAAAGTTTTTATTTCAGAGTTTGCTTATGTTTTCCTGTGGTAGATTTAAAGTTTCAGGAAGACCTGCATCATACTCAGAGTTCTAATTTTTGTACTTGGTGAGAAGGGTCAAGTAGATAACTAGTTTTCCCACTACTATTGTTGAAGAGGCTGTCTCCAGTCTGTGTTTTTGGCTTTGCCAGAAATTAGATGTATCTGTGTGGTTTTATTCTTAGGTTTTCTAGTCTGTTCTCTGGTCTTCAGGTCTGATTTTGTTCTGGTCAGTACCATGCTGTTTTTGTTACTGTGGCTCTGTAATATAGTTTGTAGTAGATGTATTTCTTTTTACTAGAAAAGATGTTCTAGTATATGTCTAAGATGCTAAGATTCATCCTGTATATTTCCAAAATTTTCCCTCAAAGAACTCAAGATCGCTTTAGTGGAATATTATAGAGAGAGAGCATGTCACTGGCTCCCTCATTTTGTCAGTGACACAGTTGAAGGCTAATAAACTTGAGTGATTTGACCAAGGTCAAATGGACAATGATCTGCCCACAAACTAGCCCTCTGGTTTAGCCTTGTATTTTCTTTTTTTTTTTTTAATTTGTCCTCTAATTTCTAGGGTGGGTGGTTTAGCTGCATTTCAACGTTTACTCTAGGCCATCAGGAGAAGACAAGTTTTGTGGGTCATCATTAGAGGTACAATCAAATCTCATTAATTAGGGCTAATTGGGGGAAACCTAGTGAGAGTGTTGTATGTTGTTTTTCTTTAGGTGCAGCTGCTACTTTGAGTTCATACAGTAACTGAAACTAGGCTAATGGTGTTACTAGGTTATTTTGTTGATAGAGGTTCTTGTACCTGGTTTAATGAATAGCTGAGAATGATGTGCAATTTAACTTTAATTTATGTAAATTAGACTCTTGAAATGCTTAAAAACAGCTCATTAAATGTTTCTCCCTGCAATCTTATTTACACTGTTTTCTTAGTCTTTTCTTTATTAGAGTACAGAGGTAAACTTCAGCTCAGATCTGGATTTATCTCAAGTTTGAAATGTGTGAAGTCTATATCAATGAACTGTTGCTTGTAAAGTTTAGAGAAGTTTAGACTGATATTTAAGAAAGTACAGAAGAAGAATATCTACAAGTCTGGCAGTTTCAGCCATCAGAATGTAATCCCATCTAAATGTAAGCAGCAAGTGCTTCTGAGTAGTGGAAATTTCAGAGAGCTGTTTTACTTCACTTCAAAGTATCATCATAAGGCCCCACTTAGATAATCGTGGATACTGACTTGGTGTCCCAAAGAAAGTCTCTTAACCTCTCTGAGCCTTCATTTACTCAATGAGGTAGTTAAAATGGGAGCAGCAAATTCATGATTTTGTTTTTGTGGTGGTACTTGGGTTTGAACTCAAGGTCTTACTAGGTAAGTCTTCTACCCACTTAAGCCATGCCCACTAGGTCTCCCCCTCCTTTTTTTTAGGGTAGTACTAGGTTTTGAAGATAAATGATTTATTTATTTATTTTTTTATTTTTTGGTCGGCTGTGGGGCTTGAACTCTGGGCCTGGGCGTTGTCCCTCAGCTCTTCAGCTCAAGGCAAGCGCTCTACCACTTGAGCTACAGCGCCACTTCCGGTTTTCTGGTGGTTTATTGGAGATAGGAGTCTCACGGTCTCTCCTGCCCGGGCTGGCTTTGAACCGCGATCCTCAGATCTCAGCCTCCTGAGTAGCTAGGATTACAGGCGTGAGCCACCAGCGCCCGGCAAATGATTTATTTTTGTTTTGCCCAACAGACTACTTGTTAGATTCAAATCAGTCATTAATCAAATGATATGATAGATATTTATTGAATTACTAAGAGCTGATATGAAAGTGCTTTTTGTGACCATAAGTATTATTAAAATAATGTAGATTAGATGCTTCCCCTGAGGTTTTTTGTTTAAGGCTAGCACTCTGCTACCTGAGCCACAGTTCCAGGTCTAGCTTTTTGTTTTTTTTTTTTTTTTTTTGGTTGGTCCTAGGGCTTGAACTCTGGGCTTGGGCACTGTCCCTGTGCTCTTCAGCTCAAGGCGAGCGCTCTACCACTTTAGCCACAGCGCCACTTCCAGTTTTCTGGTGGTTTATTGGAGATAAGAGTCTCACAGACTTTCCTGCCCGGGCTGGCTTTGAACTGTGATCCTCAGATCTCAGCCTCCTGAGTAAGTAGGATTACAGGCATGAGCCACCAGTGCCCGGCTTTGAGTAGTTTTTAGAGATAAGAGTGTCACGGATTTTGCTGCTGGGGCTGGTTTTGAACTCTAAAAGTAGCTAATGTGCTTAATGTCGTTAGTTGTTCTCAGTTCTCTATTATATTTACTCATTCTTTATTTATTTACTTATTTTTATTTTTTGCCAGTTCTGGGGCTTGAACTCAGGGCCTGGGCACTGTCCCTGAGCTTCCTTTACTCGTTAGCGCTCTACTACTTGAGCCACGGCGCCACTTCCAGCTTTTTCTGTTTATGTGGTACTGAGGAATCAAATCCAGGGCTTCATGCATGCTAGGGGAGCACTCTACCACTAGCCACATTCCCAGCCCACTCCTTCATTTTTCTCAGTAATCCCAGAAGATGGGTACTGTTATTAATCTCCATTTTATAGATAAGCTGACGTACAGAGGTTAATATTTGCCCAAGACGTGTGCTGGGATCTTTTAAAATGAAAAGTAAGACAAAAAAAATTCTTTTTTTTTTTTTTTTTTTTTTGTCGGCTGTGGGGCTTGAACTCTGGGCCTGGGCGCTGTCCCTCAGCTCTTCAGCTCAAGGCGAGCGCTCTACCACTTGAGCTACAGCGCCACTTCCGGTTTTCTGGTGGTTTATTGGAGATAGGAGTCTCACGGTCTCTCCTGCCCGGGCTGGCTTTGAACCACGATCCTCAGATCTCAGCCTCCTGAGTAGCTAGGATTACAGGCGTGAGCCACCAGCGCCCGGCTAAGACAAAAAAAATTCTTAAGATCGTGTAGCTAAAGGGTTGGGAATGTGGTTTAGCGGTAGAGTGCTTGCCTAGCATGCATGAAGCCCTGGGTTCAATTCAGAAAAAGCTGGAAGTGGCACTGTGGCTTCAGTGGCAGAATGCCTTGAGCAAAAGCAGCTCAGGGCAGAGCCCAGGCCCTGAGTTCAAGCTCCAAGACTTGGCAGAAAAAAAAAAGAATAACAATAATAAGCATGGCTAAGATTTGAACCCAGGCTGTTAGATTCCAGAATCTATGTTCTTAATTATAGCTGTGATGCTGCTTTATACACAGTAGATCAGTGAATCTGTACTGAATTCTCACTATGGGACTGTGGATTTCAAACACTGATCTGTTTTAACAACTCAGCCTCCTCCTTCAAGGACAGTATTATCATGCAATTTATTGTGTAAACTTGTTCTTTTTAAAGAATAAGGAGGGAATACTATTAATATTCACTGAGGGGCAATTGATATAAACCAAGATGAATGGATGCCTTAAAAGGATACTAGTTGGCAAGGTTCAATTTTTTTTTTTTTTTTTTGGTCGTTCGTGGGGCTTGAACTCTGGGCCTGGGCCCTGTCCCTGAGCTCTTCAGCTCAAGGTGAGCACTCTACCACTTGAGCCACAAGGCCACTTCCAGTTTTCTGATGGTTAATAGGAGATAAGAGTCCCAGGAACTTTCCTGCCCCAGCTGGCTTTGAACCATGATCCTCAGATCTCAGCCTCCTGAGTAGCTAGGATTACAGGCATGAGCCACTGGTACTCTGTCCATGGATTCTTTTCAATGAAACATACATGTGTTTTTTTTTTTTTTTTTTTTTTTTGTCGGTCGTGGGGCTTGAACTCTGGGCCTGAGCGCTGTCCCTCAGCTCTTCAGCTCAAGGCGAGCGCTCTACCACTTGAGCTACAGCGCCACTTCCGGTTTTCTGGTGGTTTATTGGAGATAGGAGTCTCACGGTCTCTCCTGCCCGGGCTGGCTTTGAACCGAGATCCTCAGATCTCAGCCTCCTGAGTAGCTAGGATTACAGGCGTGAGCCACCAGCGCCCGGCTTGTGTTTTTTTTCTTATGTCAGTAGAACTCAGACCTTTACTTAATGTATTTTCATATTTTCTTCTCTTGATTTGCTAATTCTTTTGCTTCTAGACCATTTGGGAAATACTCTTTTCAAACTCCATTTCCTCCAAGTCTTAAAAATACCAGCAGGAATTTCTTTAATCGGTGGCTGTAGTAATCCTAGTTACTCAGGAGGTTGAGATCTGAGGATAGAGTTTCAAAGCCAGCCCAGGCAGGAAAGTCCGTGAGATTATTATCTCTAATTAACCAAAAAGCCAGAAATGGAGCTGTGGCTCAATTGGTAGAGCTGTGGCTGAACTGGTAGGGCAGTATTCTTGAGCAAAAAAACTAGGGACAGTGTCCAGGCTCTGAGTACAAGCCACAGAATCAGCACAAAACGCAACAACTGTGGCCTAGAAAAATGAAGAGTGAAAAAGTTACCAGAGAATATACACATTAAGGTTAGAGATATGTGAGATATCATTTTCAATATATATCATTTTCGGAGATAGATCTCTCTGTCTAACTCAGTGTAGAGCACTTTTTTTTTTTTTTTTAAGTGTAGAGCACTTTCTATCATCTTTGTTAGGTTCGGTACATTCTATTGATCCTTTACAAGTGCTTTTGCTTGGACTACTGCCTCAGTCTTTCACCCATCATGTAGTACATTCTCCACGCTAATGCCAAAGAGAGCTTTCTAAATGCAAATCTGCTCTTGTCACTCTCTGGCTTCAATCTTAAATAGCTCCATGTAGCCTTCAGCACACTCCAGGTGCTATTGCATGGCATGCAAGGCCCTCTGTGCCTCAGCCTCTGTCTGCCTTATTAGCCTCATCACTCATGGCTTCCTGCACTTCAGCCACACCAAGCTATTTGCTGTTCCTGGAATACTGTTTGCTTCTGTACTTGTTTCTTCCACCTGGATTGTCTCTTAACCAACCTTATTTGTCTTTTAAGATCCTCCTTTTGAACAGGGCTCTGATTGTCTATTAGCTGTTCAGGAGGCTGAGTTCTGAGACTCTGGGTTTAAGCCCCAGGAACAGCAAAAAAAGAAAAAGAAAAGAAAAAAAGACATACATTTTGCCTATAATCCCATTACTCAGGAGCGGATGTAAGAGGATCATGAGTTTGATGTTTGTCTGGGTTATACAGCCAGCTTGAGGTCACCCAGGGATACCTGGTAAGATCTTAAGAGGAGCTGGTAGCACAATCAGACCTAGAAATCTTTTTTTTTTTGGTCAGTTTTAGGGCTTGAACTCTGGACCTGGACACTGTCCCTCAGCTCTTCAGCTCAAGGCTAGCATTCTACCACTTGAGCCACAGCTCCACTTCCGGTTTTCTGGTGGTTAATTGGAGATAAGACTCTCATGGACTTTCTTGCCTCGACTGGCTTTGAGCCATGATCCTCAGATCTCAGCCTCTTGGGTAGCTAGGATCTACAGGCATGAGCCATTGGTGCCCAGCGTGCGTGCGTGCGTGCGTGCGTGCGTGCGTGCGTGCGCTGCGCGCGCGCGCGCGCGCGCGTGTGTGTGTGTGTGTGTGTGTGTGTGTGTGTGTGTGTGTGTGTGCTGTTACGTTACACCCCTTCCCTCCTTTTTTTCCCTGTTTATGTGGTACTGAGGACTCAAACCCAGGACTTCATTTATGTTAGGCAAGCACTCTACCATTAAGGGACATTCCCAGCCCAGAAATCACCCCCCCCTGCCCCAGTCCCCACCATGGGGCTTGAACTCTGGGCCTTGGTACTGCCCCTCAGCTCTTCAACTCAAGGCTAGTGCTCTACCACTTGAGCCACAGTGCCACCTGGCCTTTTCTGGTAGTTATTGGAGATTAGGTGGAGATTAGGGTCTCACAGACTTTCGTGCCCTAGCTAGCTTTGAACTGCAATCCTTAGATCTCAGCCTCCTGATCAGCTAGGATTACAAGAGTGAGCTACCGGTGCCTGGTGAGAAATCCTTTCTTAACTGACTATTTCCACACCAGTGAGCTAGGTGCACCCATAACATCTTGAACTTAAACATTTGTATTCACATTCACATTCTCTTTCTTCCTTCCTTCCTTCCTTCCTTCCTTCCTTTCCTTCCTTCCTTCCTTCCTTCCTTCCTTCCTTCCTTCCTTCCTTCCTTCCTTCCTTCCTTCCTTTCTTTCTTTCTTTCTTTCTTTCTTTCTTTCTTTCTTTCTTTCTTTCTTTCTTTCTTTCTTTCTTTCTTTCTTTCTTTCTTTCTTTCTTTCTTTTTGCCAGTCCTGGGCCTTGAACTCAGGGCTTGGGTACCGAGGAATTGAACTCAAAGCTTCATGCATACTAGGCAGGTACTCTACCACTAAGCCACATTCCCAGCCCTCTTTTTATTTTTATTTTTATTGTTATTATAAATGTGGTGTATAGAGAGGTTACAGTTACCTAAGTCAGGTAAAGAGTATATTTCTTTTTGGACAGTGCCACCCCCCCTTTTGATTTTGTTTTTGAGCTAGGATCTTTAATAGGATCTTTAGAATCTTGCTAACTGTGCCCAGGCTGGCTTCGAACTGTGATCCTCAGATTTCAGCCTCCTGAGTAGCACGTGAGCCACCGGTGCCCAACAATAACTGAGTTTTATAATCTTTTGTTTCTTTGATTTCTTCCTTTTATTTGTTCTTATTTTATACCTGGATTTGGAGCCCTTTCTTTTTATTCTTTAGGTGATGCTGCTTTGAATACTGTCTGGTCACACCCTACACTCAGGCATTGTGGAATGGATGGGTGATGCATTGCTTTTAGGGTAGCTTAGAAGGAGGAGGATTTAAATGACCTTCAAAGACTAATGTCAGGCCCCCATGTCAATGTCACTGCAATTCATGCATGCTTGGAGAGTCGGAAAGGGAACTTAATTATGGAGGAGGGGATTGTAACCCTGCTTGAATGGATAGTTGAAAGTCCTGGGCCCGCCCCTTAGCCTCAAAAAAGGACTTTCTTAACATTTGCTGCCAAGAGGTCACAAGGAGAGCCCACATAAATACCATCCTCCCTCTTGGGTGTGTGAGCCAGTCTCATTCTTTCACTTCTCCAGGTGCAGAATAGGTTCACCAAATAGTATTCTGATCTCCATTGAACAGAATTTGGCATCTTATTGTCCTTTTCCAGAAAATCAATCCCTTTGAAGCATGGAACATGGCAATTTTAGGTCAGAAGGCATTTAAAGACACCTTTTTAACTTTCAAGAGCTGTACTAATAAGATATATTTTGTACAAAAATACTAGTGTTATCAAGATGAAACTTGACTCCTTGAAGTTTTGAAAAGGGCTTAGTTTTAGCTGCTGGTACACCTTTTACCTGTGAAACTACTTGTGGTCTTTTAATGATGCTGTCCTCTGGAGCACCGTGGTCATCCTCAGATGCCAGGCTCTATCCCTTGCTAACCTTTGATGATTGTTCAGAACCCCTACAGTGACCCATGTCACTATCAGACCATAAAATATCTGCCAAACTTAGGCTCAATGACAACAGGAGTCAGGAACTGCTGCAACATGCCCACACTCTGAATAACTGTGGGAATTAGTCACAGTCACCTTCACCCATGTCATTAATTTATTTGGGCAGTGGTGTCAGGCAGAGCTGTGCATTTAGCTAATTAATACAAAGTTTGAACTGGAAAATGTTTTTCAGTGAAGTCCTTAAGAGTAGCTGAAAACACATGGTTCCCAGTCCTTTGAATAGAACTTTTCTGTTTTGGAGGGAAGTTGCAGTTCAAACATAGTTGCTACTTTTTTAAAAGACAGGATGTAACCCAGTCTGGTCTCAAACTTCAGATCCTCCTGTCTGAGGCTTCTAAATACTCATGTCTTAAGATAACATTCAGGGCTGGGAAGGTGGTTCAGTGGTAGAGTGCTTGCCTTGCATTCCTGAGGCCCTGGGCTTGATTCCTCAGCACCACATAAGCAGAAAAAAGCCGGAAGTGGTGCTATGGCTCAAGTGGTAGAGCGCTAGCCTTGAGGTGAAGAGCTGAGGGACAGCACCCAGGCACAGAGTTCAGGCCCCACGACCGACAAAAAAAAACAAAAACATTCATTAATAGATTTTGGTAGAAGATAAGAAAACAGTTCAAACCTTCCCTCCCTCCTTCCCTCCCTCCCTCCCTCTTCCCTCCCTCCCTCACTCCCTCCCTCCCTTCCTTCTTTCCTTCCAACCATGCCTCCGTGGCAGTTTTTTTTTTTTTTTTGGTGCTGGTCCTGGAGCTTAAATTCAGGGCCTGGGAAACTGTCCCTGAACTTTTATGCTCAAGGCTAGTGCTCTACCACTTGAACCACAGCTCTATTTCCAGCTGTTTTTTTTTTAGTGGCTAATTGGAGATAGGAGTCTCATGGACTTTACAAGCCTGGTTTGGCTTTGAACAATGATCCTCAGATCTCAGCCTCCTGAGTAGCTAGGATTATGGGTGTGAGCCACTGGCACAAGTTTGGCAGATTATTATTGTTATTATTATTATATTTTTATTTTTTGTCGGTCTTGAACTCTGGGCCTGATCGCTGTCTCTCAGCTCTTCAGCTCAAGATGAACGCTGTACCTCTTTGGGTTTTTTTTTTGGGGGGGGGGTTTGGTCGTGGGCCTGAACTCTGGGCCTGGGCGCTGTCCCTCAGCTCTTCAGCTCAAGGCTAGCGCTCTACCACTTGAGCCACAGCGCCACTTCCGGCTTTTTTCTTTTTGCTTATGTGGTGCTGAGTAATCGAACCCAAAGCCTCAGGCATGCAAGGCAAGTACTCTACCACTGAGCCACCTTCCCAGCCCCAAACGCTGTACCTCTTGAGCCACAGCACCACTTCCAGTTTTCTGGTGTTTAATTGGAGATAAGAATCTTTGGACTTTCCTGCTTGGGTTGGCTTTGAACCTCAGTCCTCAGATTTCAGCCTCATGAGTAGCTAGAATTACAGGCATGAGCCAATGGGGCCTGGCTAGCAGATTATTTTTGAAATTGGGTCTTTCCTGGGGCTGGGAAGGTGGCTCAGTGGTAGAGCGCTTGCCTTGCATGCCTGAGGCCCTGGGTTCGATTCCTCAGCACTACATAAGAAAAAAGCCGGGGGGCTGGGAAGGTGGCTCAGTGGTAGAGCGCTTGCCTTGCATGCTCGAGGCCCTGGGTTCGATTCCTCAGCACCACATAAGCAAAAAGAAAAAAGCCGGAAGTGGCACTGTAGCTCAAGTGGTAGAGCGCTGGCCTTGAGCTAAAGAGCTGAGGGACAGCGCCCAGGCCCAGAGTTCAGGCCCCACGACCGGACCCCAAAAAAAAAAAAAAAAAGAAAAAAGCTGGAAGTGGCGCTGTGGCTCAAGTGGTAGAACGGTAACGTTGAGCTGAAGAGCTGAGGGACAGCACCCAGGCCCAGAGTTCAGGCCCTACAACTGGACCTGGAAAAAAAAAAAAAAAAAAGAAATTGGGTCTTTCCTGCCAGGATACACACTTGATTGGGAGTTACCTATTTTGGGCTTCCTGTTATAATAGAGGAGGGACCAGGCCCAGCTCTTTGCTGAGAAGAGTTTCTTATGAACTTTTCTGGCCAGGCTGGCTTCAAACTAAGATCCTTCCAGTCTTAACTTCTGAGGTAGTTAGAATTATAGGTGTGAGCCACTTGCTCTAAGAACTTACTATTTTTGTAAGTTTTAACAAGGATTTATTTTAGCATAACAGGGTTAAAGTAGGGAGACATAGAAAAAAGAAACACTTCTTGTTCCTCATTGCAAGAAATGAGAGTTAAAGACTCCTCAAACAACTTTTGTTGTTGTTGTTGGTTGTGGGGTGTCCTGAGCTTTTCTGTTCAAGGCTAGCATTAAGCCATAGCTAGTATCTCATGGACTTTCCTGCTTTGGCAAGCTTTGAACTGCACTCCTCAGATCGCAGCCTCCCGAGTAGCTGGGGTTACCAACATGAACCACCAGAACCTAGATCCTCAAACTCTTTAATTTCTTCTCTTTCCTTATACAAATACTCTTCAGTTCATAGACTGGCAGAACTTATTTTCAAAACAGCTCATAAAGGCTTAGTTAGCTGAACAGTTTGTTTACTGTTGGTCACCAGGAAAGAGTAAAAACCAAAGAACCAGAT
>NW_027205802.1:0-12429 GCF_024711535.1 Dipodomys merriami
AACAAATGGGGTGGTGTCATCCTTTCTGATGGAAGCATAGAATTTATATATATATATATATATATATATATAAATTCTCTCTCTCTCTCTCTCTCTCTCTCTCTCTCTCTCTCTCTCTCTCTCTATATATATATATATATATATATATATATATATATATATATATATATATCCCACGTTTTCTTGATCCATTCATCTACTGAGGTGCATCTGGATTGTTCCAGACTTTGAAATTTTTTTTTAATTTTTTTTTATGATACTGCTTTTCAGGATTTGGACCATAACTCTTAACAATTGGATTAGCCTCTTCCAAGTCCATCCCACAGTATTTCTGCCTTGCTACTTTATTTTTCTATGGTTCACACTTTAATTCACCATGGTATTTTATTTTATTTTTTTCTAGATTTTTTTTTATTGTGAAAATACTGTACACAGGGGTTACAATTACATGGGCAACATAGTGAGTACATTTCTTATCAAGCATTGTAGTCTCCTCCTTTGTTTCCCTTTCCCATCCCTTCCCATCCTCCCCCTACCCCCCAATCCTCTCCGCTCCCCCCCTGCACCAAAGTTGTAAAGATCGTTTTCGACATAATGACTTGTACATCTCATTGTTGCAATGGGTCCACCTGTATCCTTACTTAAACGTTTTGTTTTTCCCCTTCCCCTCCACAAATTATACCAACATCAAATACAGTGAAAGCAGGGTTTATAATGTGGGGGAGGGACATACAAAGCAACAAAGAAATAATCTTATAAATGCGTTAAAAACAATTGCATGAAAGAAAAAAATTGTTAATACATATCTTAGGGTTCATTTCCCTAACATCACCTTATCTGCCCTTTTCTGGTTGACTCCCACATATACTAAATATTGCAAATAACTTATTTCAAAGACATTTTTGTCAAATATTTTGACACATTTCTCAGCTTCATATAGATGAGACTTGGTAAACAAAATATGTCTGTGACAATTCTTGGGAAAGTTCCTTACATTTAGATGCTTCAAAATTATAGAACATTTCATTCTATTATAAAATACAGTATTCATTAGCACAAGATAGGGCATCCATCAAGAAAGGCTTGTTAGTTGAGATGTTCCTGGTCACAGCTGGAGTTCCATGGTTAACATTGTGTACTGAGTTCCTATCATTAGTTCTTGCAGTTCCTCTGTGTCTTTCTGTTTCCTAGTGTTGCTTACAATTTTAATCTACTTCAGCTTTAAGAGCTGAAGGTAACATTGATAACTCACTTTGCTGAGTGATATAAGCTTTTCCAAGTGACTCTGAACAAAATTTAACAAAATCTTAAGAGGACTGATTTACAAACAACAAAGACATTTTGGATCTTTTGTTAAATAGTTTTTCAACGATGCAAACCAAAACTTCCAGAATCCCAAAGAAAGAACACGTTTAATGTATATATTGCTCCTGTTTATGGAACAGTATTTAATAGGACAGTTATAGCTTTTAGTCAGTTGGCAAAATATCAAGTGTTTGAATTAAATCATATATATCTTCAATTCCATGTCCCATTGTATGCTTCTATTTGTATTATTTTTTTAACTAGACAAATTTATGGAGCATGGAAAGACACTTCAGCATATATACATGGTTGTAATGATCAGGTCAATACAGTTCCTATTTCTATATCATTAATAGTTTTTGGCTACTAATTTGTAATTTGTTGGGTAAAAATAAAATAAAAACCTCAAAAGCAAGACATGGTTATTCCCCTTCAGATGTTATTTCCCTTGAAAAATTATTTAATTATATTGTCAAGGTGATGTCCATAGGAGTTACATTTACATAAGTAAGATAGTGAGTACATTTCTTGTTGAACATTGTTACCCCCTCCCTCCTTTATCTCCCACTTCCCCACCTCTTACCACTCCCCACACCTTGTGATGTTCATTTCCAACATATTGTCTCATGAGTTTCACTGTTGCATTGCTTTGCTGTCTTTTGTGTCACCATTTTATCGTTCCTCTTCCCTATTCAGATAAACGTGTATACAATACACAGTGACCCAAATCAAATAGTGACAACAAGGGATAATCCATAGGGAAAAGATAAAGGAAAAAACCTAGCCCCTTAAAAAACAACACCAACAAAGAAAACCCTCTTGTTTCCACATCTAGGAGTTCATTTCGCTTAGCATCACCTTGTATGCCCCATATGTACATAGCTATTGAGCTGTTGTGATACTCTTCTAGGACTAAACTAGACATACACTAGTTATTACCAATGAGGGAAACCATGGAGTCTGTTTCTTTGGGTCTGGCTTACTTATTTAATATGATTTTTTCCTACTCTTTCATTTCTTTACAAATGGGGAGATGTCATTCTTTCTGATGGGAATATAGAATTCCATTTTGTATATTTCCCATATTGTCTTGATCCATTCATTTACTGAGGGGCATCTCAGATGGTTCCATATGTTAGCTATATATTATTAATTTTTTAAGTTTGATTAGTCCATATGGTACATATTTATGGCATATGGTCTTATATTTCATTGCTTGTGTACAACATGTACTGATTATCTTATTACTTTGTATTAGGAACCTTTAAATTCTTCAAATTCCTCTTCTGGTTATTCATAAATGTTGACCAGCTGGTTGTTATTATTGTTTTTAAACTATATTTTCTTAAAAGAATAGGTTTAGATAAAAGCAAAGTTGGAAAAATAACCCAGAGTTCTTATAGGAACATAGACTTTCCTGCCCAGGCTGGCTTTGAACCACGATCCTCAGATCTCAGCCTCCTGAGTAGCTAGGATTATAGGCGTGAGCCACTGGAGCCTGGCTAACTGTTACTTTTTTTTTGGTAAAAAATGAGTTTTTTAAAATTTTGTTTATGTGTGTGTGTGTGTGTGTGTGTGTGTGTGTGTGTGTGTGTATGTGTGTGTGAGAGAGAGAGGGAGGGAGAGAAAGAGAGAGAGAGAGAGAGAGAGAGAGAGAGAGAGAGAGAGAGAGAGAGAGAGAGAGAGAGAGAGAGAGAGAGAGAGAGAGAGAGAGAGAGAGAGAATGAAAGAGTATTGCTGCCAAAGAGGATTATTGAAGAATATAAAAACCTTAAAGTCTGATAAGATAGTAATATATTTTAAGCACTTGGAAGTGGTGGTATCACAGTTTCTCTTTTCTGATCACACAGTATCTGTGTCTCCCCAATGTTGTCCTGATCTGGTTTGTTGTGCAGGAGACAGCATAGCTGGCCAATGTTGCAGATGGCAGGCCGCGGCCATTGCCTCCAGTCTTTCTTCACCACTTTCTCAGCCTTGAAGAAATTGTGTATCTCCAGTTTTTCTTGTTTGAGCTTAATTTATTTTATCAGTGTGCATTCTATTTCCTGCTCCTGAAAAGAAGTCTCAGTTACATAGACCCGGGAAAGAGCCAGGAGCAATGGCCTTATCACTGATTGCCTTCCAACATAGCCAACATATTCCTGAGAGATCTTCAACCCACACTGCACATGGAAGTCCTCACACTCATCCTGCCTCATTTGAACGCATCTGTGATAACTTTAAATTCAGTGAGTATGCAGTGTAAAAATTCAATGTAATGCTTTGAGGACAAAATGACCGAGCCACAGGTAATCATTCACATTTTTCACTGTGTTAGCTGTCTCTCTGATGAGAAAATAATCCTGCCACACAGATGCATATCACTTATACAAGATGTTTGCCAACAATTCTTGTTGTTATATTGCATTTCTCTTCCTCCTCGTGTGTCCTCTCCTCCTCCTCCCCGTCTCCTTTCCCTCTTCCTTCCTTCCTCTCCTTTCCTTCCTCCCTTTCTTCCCCTTCTCCTCTTTCGCCTGATCTTCCCTTCCTCCTCTCTTTTCTTTTCCCTCCTCTCATCCTTTCCTCCTCCTTTTCTCTTCCTCTCTTCCTCCTCTTTTTCAATTTCTTCTACTTCTTTATGGTCCTTGGTCTTGGACTCAGGGCCTGTGCTCACTAAGCAGATGTTCTGCTGCTTGCTGCAGGACTCCAGTCTGGACTTCATTTCAATGACACTCTATTTTTGATTTGTTTTTAAGTAGCAAACCGAGCAAAGACTTTTGATTAAGGATTTAATTCATTGTATATATTCTACACCATAAATATGTGATACTTCATACAGTGTGGCTAATAGGTTTTGATTATTCTTTGGGCTTCTGATAAACTCATCAGAAACAATGATCCTGTGTTACTCCCAAATTAATGAACTGGTTACTTTGCATCTTGCTCAAGTACTTCCGTATTGCTCCCAGTTTAATGAACTATCACTTTGTGGTAGCATCACAGTAACACTAATCCGAGGATTGCTGAGGATCGGAAGATTAAGTCCATACAGGAAAATATGAGATGTATATCTTCAATGAACTACTAAAAAGCCAGAAGAAGACCTAAGGTTCTGTGGTGTACTGCCATCCTTGCACAGAATAAGCAGATGACAGGACCCAGGCCTGAGTTGAAGACCTGTGGTTGATGCAAACACACACACACACACACACACACACACACACACACACACACACACACACACACACACACACACACACACACACAGAATTTCCCAGCTAGAGAAAGTGCAGATATGTTTTCCTTATAGCATATCTGTTTCTATCCTATGTGTTTGGATACTTTTGAAAGCTTCATAATCACCTTCCCTAATTTCAATAAATGACTCCCTGTTCACTATTTTAATTCCTGGTTGGAAAATATTTTAAGGCAGTTTTTCATGTAGAATATTGATTTTGCTCCCAACACTGTTACTCTCTTGGATTGTAAGAACATAAATAATTATGCAGTTAATATTAGCTCATAAATTAAATTAAATTAAATGCGTCCATTAAGAGTTAAACTGTTGCTCAGAGGGAAGAGTTTGAAGTCACTTGTCTGAATTTGAAAGGTGGAGTGAGAGTTGCAGAGAAGCCTAAGGTAGTTATGGTAAGAGACAGATGAAAGGAAAAAGAAAATGAACTTTAGACTCCTCTTGAGGCCAGTTATCTTTCACAGGCCTGCACTTGAAATCAGTATGCAAATTCTTGCTCATTATCAAGCACTCTACCCACTGGGCCACATTTCCAAGCCCTGAAATAATTCATTAGTGAGGAGCATTCCTGGAGTTTGAAGCCAGAGCCTGGGCTCTGTCCTTGAGCTTTTTTATCAAGCATTCTAGCACTTAAGCCACAATTCCACTTCTGACTTTTGGTAGTTAATTCAAGCTAAGAGTCTCAGAAACTTTCCTGCCAAGGCTCACTTCAAACTGGGACCCTCAGATCTCATCTCCATAAGTAGGGTTTCAGGTGTGAGCCACACCCACTAAAAGCCAGTTATTTCAATGAGACTCCTATTTCCAATAAAAGTCTCAAACACACACACACACACACACACACACACACACACACATGCAAAAACTTGAGCTATTGCTCAAGTGTTATAGTGTTAACCTGAGGCAAAATCACCCTGGGACAATGGCCAGGCCCTAAGTTCAAGTGCTACAAGCAACAGAAAAATAAATAAATTCATTAATTAAAATTTAACAATGTCAAACAAAAAATAAAAGGAAAGTTGGAAGAAAAGAGGGGTGGGGAGGCCTGGCTACGTTACTAGAGTCAATAAGTGAAAGCATCAGGTGGCCTGTGGGAGTCTTGCTCCTGGAGGTAATAATATGGAAAAAAAGAAAAGCGATTAAAGCTTCAAAACTGAGTCAGGAAGTGGTGGCTCAAATATGCAATCCTAGGTACTTAAAATTAGAAAGCTGAGGATCTGGATTCATAGTCTGCCCAGGAAGAAAATCCTCCTGCCTGCCTTCAACCAGCAATGAGGCAGCATCAGCCCTATGCCTGCAGCACAGCTGGACCCTGTCTAGCTGCAGAAAACCTCCCCCAAACAATCTCGACCCCATGACAAAATCCAAGCCTTCCCCAAGTAGATTCAGAGCTCAGAAGCACTTTCTGTGCTCCAGGTACCCCATGGTTTGACTGCTCCATGGCGACATGTGGGGCAGACACTTACATCAAAACTCTACCTTAACTTGCTGGCTCCCTAGGTCTAGGGGCCCAGCCCAGGCTCCCTTCTTGCCCTACAGGGGCAGAGACTAAACCCTATTTTTAGCTCCCACATCACCTGCCTCCCTGGAGCACTAGAAGCCCCTGCAAAAAATCCACTCCTGACTCACTTTCTTAATGAAGTTGGGGGCTGGAGACATCTTGAAAGTTCCCTAAAGCCAGCAGTTTCTTCCTCCTCCCCATCTAGCTTGTCCTGTCTATGCCGTAAGCCAGATGGTGAGGGTGTGGGTGTGGCAGGACCCACATATGCTCGAGTCAGAGCAGGACTCCAGCTTGGTACCTAGTGCTGATGCTCATTGGGTAATGCTCAACAATCTTATCACTCCTCAAAGCCCTCTCATTTTAATTTATTTATTTAATTGGGAAGGGAAGACCCTGAGATAGAACTCATGATCCCTGTGCTTCTTTTGCTCAAGGCTAGCACTCTACCACTTGAGCCACAGCTCCATGTTTGGCTTTTCTACTTATTTCTGATAAGAGTATCACAAACTTTCCTGCCCAGGCTGGCTTCAAACTGTGATCCTCAGAATTTAGCCTCCTGACTACCAAGTTTATAGGTGTGAGACACCTACACTGGAAAGCTTTTATTTATTTGTTTATTTATTTATTTTGGGCTTGGGGCTTGAACTCAGGGCATGGGTGGTGTTTCAGTGCTCTTTTTGCTCATGGCTAACACTCTACAATTTTAATCCACAGCTTCACTTTCAATCTTATGGTGATTAATTGGAGATAAGAGTCAAACAGACATTTCTACCAAGATTGGCTTTGAACTGTGATCCTTAGCTCCTGTTTAAGTAAGATTACAGGCATGATCCACCAGTACCCAGGCAAACCAGATTTTTAAGACACTCTTATTTTCAACAACCCAACAAGGAAAATAAGTTGAGCTGTGGTGCAGTTGCCTTGAACAAAATTGGTCTAGGATGGGCACCAGGGTCTGAGCATCATGGTTCAATGCTAGCCTGGGCAGGAACGTCTGTGAGACTCAACTACAAAAAAAATCACCAGAAGACTGGAAGTGGCATTGTGGCTCAAGGGGCAGAGTGCTTGCCTTGTGCTGAAGAGCTGAGGGACAGTGCCCAGTCACAGAGTTCAAGTTCCATAGCCAACAAAAAAATGGTCCTGGACATGGGCAGGCCCTGAATTCAAGTCCTACCTAGAACCAAGAACAAAATAAATAAATAAATTCATTAAAAATAAAAGAAGAAACTGTAAAATAAAAAGAAAATATGTGTTGGAAAAAAATGGACATTAAGGGAGTTGGGAGGTGTGATCAAGTTGGCAGAGAGTAAGCCATGAGATCAAGTCTAAGGTAGCAGCAGCACTGGCCTTTCCCACACAATCGTCTCCTTCCTCATTGACTACTTGAGCTGGGAACTGGGGGCATTGGTACAATTCCCCAAACCAGCAGCTCCTCCACCTGCCTGCAGTTCAGGCCAGGCTGCACATCTGCTGAGATAGAGAAGGCTGGAAGAGGGAGGAGTGGAGGCAGGGCCTGCCTCTGCCCTGATACCACCCCTCAGTTAATATTAGTCTATTTCTTTGGTTTTCCTTTCTGTTTATTTCTGGTCTCAAACTAGGATGTGAACTCAGTATTTGCCACTTTTACTCACTGACTAGTGCTCAACCGACTGAGCCATATCTCCAACAATTAGAGATATTTCATTTTTAAAATTAATTGACTTTTAAATTTATTTACATATTGTGGGGCAGGCCTAGAACTTGAACTCTTGGTTGGGTGCTGTCCCTGAGCTTCTTGCATTAAAGGCTAAAACTCTGGCACTTGAACCTCAGCTGCACTTCTATCTCTCTATTGTCATTAATTTGAGATAAGAGTCACAGACTTTCCTGCCCAGGCTGGATTCAGATTGGAGCATTCAGATCTCAGTGTCATCAGTAGCTAGGGGTACAGGTTGAATCACCTGCACCAGCAAACCATGTTTTGTTTGTTTGTTTTCATTTTTTCTTTTTGTTTTTTGTTTTTCCCAGTCCTGGGGCTTGAACTCAGGGTGTGGGATCTGTCTCTGAGCTTCTTTTACCCAAGGCTGGTGCTCTACCACTTGGGTCAAAGTGCCCCTTCTGGCTTTTTCTGTTTATGTGATAAAGAGGAATCGAACCCAGGGCTTCATGCATGGTAAGCAAGCACTCTACAAATAAAACACATTCCCAGGCCCTGAATCCATGGTTTTATTGAAACTCTCAATTTCTAAAAAATCAGCAAGATTAAAAAGGGAAAAAGAAGGTGAAACATGTCTTAAGCTATAGGCTGGTGGTTTGAACCTGAAACCCCTGATTCTGAGGAGGGTGAGAGCTGAAGGATATGGGTTACGAACCACAGAACAGCCTAGTTTTCGAGAACTGATTTGGAAAATCACCAGCACAAATGAAGTAGAAGTCGCATGCTGCTGGCTCATGACTACACAAGTCTGGAGGTTGGGATCTGAGAACCACCATTGGAGGCCACTTCTGGCAGGAAATTGCATGAGGTTTGAAAATCCAATAAAGATACAAAGGCAAAAAGTAGGGATGTGGGCAAAAAGTGATGATGGACAGAGCATTGGTCTGGAATAGATTAAAAACGAAAATGAAAAAAGAAAAAACAGAAGAATGGAGTGGAAGTATGATTGATGAGGTCCTGGGTTACTAAATACAGTAATGTAAAAATGTAGTCCAATCCAAACACAAAAGGAGTAAATTTATTACTCATGGGTATATAGAGATATATTTAATGAGAGTACAGAAGGAATTTCAAATGTAAAAATGCCACAAAGGGATTTTTTTCTCTTTCTTCTTTGGTGGTAGATGGGGACTCAAACTCAGGACCTGACTCTGGTTCATTGGCTATTAGTCTACCAACTGGGCCACACCTCCATCACCACATGCAAATTGTCTCAGCTTCTCATGCTTCTGTTCAGCAGCACATGCATTCTTTTGATTGCCCACTGGGTTTGCACATGACACTCCAAAGACAGCTCCAGCTGCAGCCTCTTGAAGAGGTAGGGGTAATTAGGGTCCCACAGCAAAATCTCTTCTAAACTGAATGGGGTGCCTCTTGCCTATGCTCTTGCTATAAAGGAAGTGAGGTGTGTGGGTGATGGTAGGAAGGCAGCTTAGACAGGGGGCAAAGAAACAAAAATTTTCCCTATCAAATGACCCCAGGGCTTAAGTAAGCACTATGTGGACCTACCTCCAGGCACTCAGCCTCTGGACTGACCACTCTCAGCTATCAATCCTCGGTTTGCACGGCCACAGCTGTCTGGAGGTTGGCTTCAGGATACCCCACTTTCCCCTGCTCTGTGCATTCTAATTGAGCTCCCCATGAGTGCATGAGTTACAAAGGTTGCAGTGTCCATGCTGCAGCCCCTTGGGTTTCAGGCTATGACTGTAGCCCCTGCTTCAGATTCCCCTACATTACTGCTGCCTCTTTTTGGCTTTTGCCCTTTTGCATTTTTGGCTCTTTGCCCTCATCCCTGGCCTGTCAGAGCCAAAAAGGACCTCCAGGAGGACCCCTCCACACATGCATCAAATGTACCCTGGACTCCCAGTGACTCCTGGTGGTCAGTAGGACTTATATGAACACTAGGAGAGCCTGAAGATAAATGTTACATACACATGAAAACTAGTATGATGGCTTGACCTTCAAGGTCTCTAGAAATGGAGGTTTGACCCCCATAAATTTTGCTTCACTATGAATTTTCTATTTTCACACTTAACACCATATACTTTCCTTGTGCTTCCTTTATTGGATTTTGTCTTACTCTTTCCAAAGAATTATTCTAGTGCGGGTTGATACCATGTCTCTGGTGATGACACCAACAGACTCAAGAGGAAAAGGAAGTGGGACATGGAGTACCCATCCTTTCCAAAAGAGTCCACCACAGGCCAGAAGAGCAATTCTTAAGACAGTGGGCACAGTTTCTGCCTCCCTCTCTGAATCATGGCTCAAGTTTGGAAAAGGATTTCAGGACACCTGAAGTATAGAATTATTGAAATACTGAATTATCTCCAAGACCAAAGAAACAACCACATCTTGTACATTGATCTCAAAAATATACCATGGAGTTCCAGTGAAAATGATTACTTAGATGAAGATAAGACACTGTTTAAAATACAGGGAGGGGGGTCCAAGATGGCGACGGGGCAGTAGGGGAACGCCACAGCTCTCCCCAACCAAAAAGAGAGTTCGAGTTCCAACGCTAATCTCCCCAAGAGACCAACAACAACAAAAAGATGAACACTCAGAGAAAAACCGGAGGTGGAAAATAACAAAAAAAGAAAGAGAGGAAAAGAAAAATTTCAGAACAGAGAAGAGCGAAGACCCCTCCCCCAACCTTTACTGGCCGCGTGGCAGTGCGCCAAGTCGCCGGCCAGCCGGCCCGGCTGGGGCTGCCGGAGTCCCAGATACACAGGGGGCCGCCTGCAGATCACCCGCACAGAAGCCTCCTGAGGTACCGGCTTGCAGAACAACTGATCGCCAGGAACAGAGAAACCTACAAGCCGGGAGTCTCCACAAGGATCCCACCTCCACCCCTCACTCTCCACCGGAGCAAAGAGGCTCCATCCCGCCAAAGCTACCCAGCAACGGCAGCGCGACAAAGGGACCTATGTGCAGATCACCCTCACAGAAGCTGCCTGAGGCACTAGACCCACCTGTTCGCGATCTCAACGACCCGGGCGGCGACCGCCCGGGTCCCAGAGGCACAGGGGGCTGCCTGCAGATCACTCACGCCTGAGGCACCCGACCTGCCTGATAGCGATTGCAATGACCGGGGGGGGGGGGGGGGCCGCCCAGGTCCCCCAGGCACAGGGGGCTGCCTGCAGATCATCCGAGCAGAAGCCGCCTAAGGCATCGGTGTCAGACCCACCAGATCTCTACAACTAGTGAAGAAGCCGCCTGAGCGTGGACTCTGTGGACCTGACAGCTTCGATAGAGGCAGAGACAGAAAAGAATTACACAGAGCCACCACCGCCCAGCCCAGCCCGCAACCACCCAAACTGAACTCGGATTGCAACAACAACTGATAATCTACACCACACAGAAACAACCAGCTCCAGGGTGAGTACGCCAAAGGGGACAGTGTATCCCTCAAGGGAGACCAGAGCTGGAGGGAATCCCCAGGGGACAGTGTATCCCTCAAGGGAGACCAGAGCTGGAGGGAATCCCCAGACCCTGACCTAGACTCCCTACCACAACACCCGGACCACAGAACCCACTAAAACTGGGAACTGTTCCAGAGCTCCACCAGCCTGTGGGGCACACTCCGCTGGACAGGCCAGAGCAAGAGTGCCCCTGGAAGGGAGCTTAAATGCCCAATCCAGGAATAGCGCCCCTGGGTCAAGACTACAAACAGTAGAAGGAATTTGAACTGTATCCTTCAGGCTGCATAACCTAGGTGGTATACACATCAGCACAGGCCTAATGAGCACGCTCCAGGTTGGGGCCAGAACCAGGCCTGGGGATCCGGTGCCTGAACAACACAACCAACTCCTCCCAACTGAAGTAAAAAGCTGAGCATACGCCTCAACAGAGGGGAGAAAATCAGGAAACAGCACTCCCCAGGAAGCACGCCCTTGACAACAAAATACCTGGAGGCCCAGGACAAGAGAAGCCCAAACCCCAACAAAACTCCACCAATATACCCTAGGCTGGAAATTGGGCAACACAGGCTGCCAGCACCTGATAGTAAGCAGGAGCTCAGGCGGATAAAGCGGCTCAGCAGTAGAGTGAGAGTCTTGGATGTATGAGGCCCTGGATCTGATTCCTCAGCACCACAAAAACAAAAAGGGTCAGACGTGGTGCTGTGGCTCAAATGGTAGGGTGCCAGCCTTGAGCTGAAGAGCTGAGGGACAGCACCCAAACCTAGATTTCAAGCCCACAACCAGCCCAAAACAAACAAACAAACAAAAACACATCAGGAGCCCATAGCAGACTCCAGTATTTGGGAGAGTGCATCCAGAGCATCTGATCTTCCCAAGAGCACCCATAGGAGCAAACACAAGCAGTCTAGGCTGCTCAACCCTTCCAAAGGCGGGAATTGCCAGCAATCTACAGCAGAGAGCTGAGAATCCTAAGTAGGTCAGAATAGCAGCTGGAAATAGGCTCCCAACAGAACCCGGATCAGGCACAGACTCTCTCTACCAATACAGAATTAGCAACCAAGCAAAGACAGACACACCAAAACAAAATTGCAGAGCAGTCTCCTGAACCCCCATGCGAAAATCACAGAGAAAAATCACAAGGTTTACCACTACCCAGGACAGCAAGCTCACCTCAAAAGCCAGCAGCCACGCAGGGGAGAGCCCCAGTGGGAGCAAAGCTGGAATGGAAGACAAAAGCTACATCCAAGGGTTGCTGGAGGCAATGACTCAAGAA
>NW_027205803.1:0-12420 GCF_024711535.1 Dipodomys merriami
ACAGCACCCAGGACCCAGAGTTCAAGCCCCAAAACCAACAAAAACAAAATAAAAACAAAACAAAACACAGTCTCTCACTTTTGTGTGCTTAACATTGTAACACTAGTGCTTCAGTCTAGGGCTAAGATTCTAGGTGTGGACATTTATCAACACTCCTGATTCAGATTCTAATTGATAAAATTTTAATCAATATTTTGTTCTTATTAATTTTGCTCTTTGTAAATTCACATATACCTATAAAAAAGTGTGGCCATCCCAATAACATTCTCAAAGTACTTCCTAATGATGACTTACAAAAAGTTGTTTTATATTACAACAAGGAAAACAATGCTACAAATAAGGAAAACCAATAAATAAATATTAATGATTAATAAAATAAAAAAAAACAATTACCACTGTTTCCAGTATTTGTAATGTACTACATATTTGATTTATTATTTTCTCATATTGCTGTACATTTAAAACTGCCTAAGTCTATAATGTTCAACAAGAATTTTGTAGGCTATGAGTAGCCTTTAAATATTATTATTATTATTATTATTATTAAGATTATTATTTATGGTTCATCTCATCATTTGTATATGGTTTATACCATCATTTGTTCCTCACTAACATATAAAGAAGCCTTTAAATTTTAACAGAAACTGTGCAGTTAATGTCTTAAATCTGCTTCTTTACACAAACACTTTGCAACTTCTCATTAGTAAAGCTTCTATAAACTCTGAAATGTACATATTTAGTAGTATGTACCATGAATATTAAATGCTTTATGAAAAAGTTTTACAACCTGCTAAATAGTCTTAATTTTTGTATATATGAGCAAATTCCCAAAATTAAACATATTTAAAACATTAAAACTTTTAACAAACCTTAACACTTTCTATAGTGTTCATTATGGCAGGTTCCTTGTACAGAATAATTGAATTCCTCCTCCTACACATCTGTTGAACAACAAATATTTGGTATTATTTTGTTTTTGACATGTCAAACTTGACTTTATTCTTAAATGTGTTCTTATGTAAGAAATACATGGTTCTAAAATTTCACAACAATTCTTTTGAATTTAATTTTTGTGGAATTGTCTAGGTTAAGAAAATCAATTACACTTTATGTATAAAAAATATTCTGTGCTCAATTCAGTAGCACATACACTAACATTGGAACAATAAAGAGAAGAATAGCCCCTGACTGAGGATGACACTCAATTTCGTGAAGCATTCTAGATTTTTAAAAGAACAGATGCTGGAGGGGATGTGGACACAAGGGAACCTTAATGCATTGTTGTTGGGAGTTTAAACTTGTTCGAAGACTTTGGAAAGTAGTATGGCGGTTCCTCAAAAGACTACAATAGAGCGCCCCTAAGTCCCAGCAATCCCATTTTGGGCATTCACCCAAATGATCACAAACAAGACCATACTAAAACTACCAGCAAAACTATGTTCATTGCAGCATTATTTACCAAAGCTAAGATACAGAACCAAACCCAAGGCCCCACAGTAAACGAATGGATCAAGAAAATGTGTGTGTGTGTGTGTGTGTGTGTGTGTGTATGTGTGTGTGTGTGTGTGTGTGTGTGTGTGTGTGTATGTGTGTACTGGAATTCTATGCCTCCATCAGAAAAAATGACATCACCCAGTTTGTTAGGAAATGGAAAGACATGGAAAAAATTTTATTAAGTGAATTAAGCCAGGCCCAAAGAAGTGAAGTAAGCCAGACCCAAACAAAGATAGGTCCCATGGTTGCCTTAATTGCAATAACTAGTATGTGTCTGCTACAAGCTGAAAACATCATATAAATTGATGTTAGGCAAAATGAACCCCAAGATAAGGATACAAATGGTTTTCATTTCTTGCAATTGTTTCTAAGATATTTATAAGATGAATTCTTTGTTGCTTTGTATGTTCCTCCTGCAAGCTAAAGCCCCTGTTTTCACTGTATTTGATGTTGGTATACTTTGTGCAGTGGAAGGGAAACACAAGTCGTTTAAAAAGGGATGCAGGTGGACCCATTGCAACAATGAGATGAACAAGTCGTTATTTCAAAAAATGATTTTGGCCGGGTGCTGAGGGATGTGGACAGTGGGGGGGGTTGGGATGGGGGAGGGGTTGGTGGGTGTGGGGGTGGGAGATGGGCAGGGATGGGAAGAGGAAACAAAGGAGGAGCAAGTGGACCCATTGCAACAATGAGATGTACAAGTTATTATGTCAAAAAATGAACTTTACAACTTTGGGGGGAGGAGGACAGGGTGGGGAAAGTGGGGGAGTGTGGGAAGGGATGGGAAGGGGAAAAAAAGGGGAGGCAACAATGCTTGATAAGACATGTACTCGTTATCTTGCCCATATAATTGTAACTCCTCTGTCAGTGTTCTCACAATAAAAAAAATGTACTCAATAACTCACGCATGTAATTGTAACCCTCTGTATGGCATTTTCACAATAAAAAAAAAGAAAACATAGGTCCTGTGGTATCCCTTATTTGCAATAACTAATGCATATCTGGGATAAGCAAAGAAGCTATGGTAAGGTGAAAAAAAGGAGTAGGCAACAATGCTTGATAAGAATGTACTCATTACATTTTCCATGTAATTGTAACTCCTCTGTATGGTATTTTTACAATTAAAAAAAAAGGAAAAAGCATGTGCATATGACTAGATAAGATGATGTTAAGGTAAATGAACCCCATGATAAGGACACTAGTGGTTTTTTAATTCTTCCTGTGGTTTCTAATATATTTATAATGTACGATGTGATTTTTATATGTGCATCCCCCACAGTTAAACCCCTGTTTTCACTGTATCTGATGTTGGTGCACCTCCATCTTGTATATACACTTCTCTAATTTGGGGATGGAAAGGGAAAAAACAAAATGGTTAAATAAGGATACAGTATGACCCATTGCAATAATGTGACGCACAAGATAATATGTTGAAAAACGAACTTTACAATTTAGGAGGGTGGGGGACGGGACTGTACTTGTGGAGGTGGGTGGGAAGGGATGGCGGGGGAAAACAAAGGAGGAGGTAACAATGCTTGATAGGAAATGAACTATTACTTTTTCATGTAACTGTAACCACTCTGTACAGTACTTTTACAATAAAAATATAAAAATGTTATGGGATGGAAGAGAATATTTCTCCTATTTTACCCATATAATATCGTTAACAAAGAAATTAATGAAAAACACTGATATGCAGATATTTTGAATAAATGTGTTTGTGTATGTGTGTGTGCGTGCCTGCTCATTTTCGTTCTCAGAGTTTGAATTCAGTGCATCAAGGTCCCGCTAGGCCATTCCTCTCTAGATGGATGAGCTACTATATAAGCTACATCTCCATTCTTGGCTCTTTGCTAGTTCATTAATTTTTTTAATATTTTTATTATTTTTTTATTGTGAACATACTGTACAGAGGGGTTACAATTACATGGGCAAGATAATGAGTACATTTCTTATCAAGCATTGTAGCCTCCTCCTTTGTTTACCCTTCACATTCCTTCCCAGGCTCCCCCCACACCCCCTACCCCAGCCTCCCCCCGACACCAAAGTTGTAAAGTTCGTTTTCGACATGACAATTTGTACTTCCCATTGTTGCAACGTGTCCACCTGTATCCTTAAACGACTTGTTGTTCCCCTTCTCCTCCACAAATTATACCGACATCAAATATAGTGAAAGCAGGGGTTATACTGTGGGGGAGGGATATACAAAGCAACAAAGAAATAATTTTATAAATGCGTTAGAAAAAATTTCATGAAAGAAAAAAAACATTTAAATACATATGTAAGGGTTCCTTTTCCTAACATCACATTATCTGACCTTTTCTGCTTGACTCATACATATACTAGATATTGCAAATAAGGGAAACCATGGGACCTATGTTTCTTTGAGCTTGGCTTACTTCACTTAATATAATTTTTTCCAAGCCTTTCCATTTCCTAACAAATGGGGCAATGTCATTCTTTCTGATGGAGGCATAGAATCCCATTGTAATTTTTTTTAAATAATCTCATGAATATTTTTTTTGTCCTGATTGGCTTCCAACGGTTATCCACAGATCTCAGGTTCCTGAGCAGATACCCGAGTAGACAGGATTACAGGTGTGACCAACCAGCACAAGGTTTTCAGAATAATTTAAAAAGTAGACGAAAATTTACTTCATGGAGGCTTGTTTATCATCTCCCGCTTTTAAAGCATTTTGGAGTGATTATATGTGAATTTATTTCATTTTTGGATTCTTAAAAGACAGTAAGTGATGGTATTTAAACGTTTTAATCTTTTTGTTAATTGGTCATTCGGCATGAACTCTGGGCTTGGGCGCTCTCCCTGCATCTTTCAGCTGAAGGTGAGTGCTCTACCCCTTGAGCCACAGTGCCACTTCTGTTTTCCTAGTAGTTTATTGGAGATAAGAGTCTCACAGTCTTTCCAGCCTGGGCTTGCTTTGAAGCGCATTCCTCAGATCTCAGCTTCCTCTGTAGCCAGGATTATAGGTGGGAGCCACCAGCTACCGGCTAGTTTTAGTACCTTTTTTTTTTTTTATTTTTTGGGGGGGTCCATTCGTGGGGCCTGAACTCTGGGCCTGGGCACTGTCCCTTAGCTCTTCAGCTCAACGCTAGTGCTCTACCACGTGAGTCACAGTGCCACTTCTGCCTTTTTTTCTTTCTTGCTTATGTGGTGCTGAGGAATCGAACCCAGGGCCTCATACATGCAAGGCAAGCGCTCTTCCACTGAGCCACCTTCCCAGCCCTTTCGTACTTTTTAAAAATATATAGTGGAACTGTGGAACAGAAGAAATTTGTCTCTCTTTAGACCTCAATTTATGAGCTCAGCTCTGAGCATGAAAACCCAATATCACCAACACTGTGTTGAAGACAAAATGTGACAGAAAACAATTACCGTGGGCAATAATTGCTATGCTATTATTTCTTGGACAGCATGAATATTGAGTTGAGAGAGTAAGGGAATGTAGAGGATTTTATCTACTTTTTTATAGCTTACTTTTTGAAATTTTGAATCATTTCCTTCCCCACTGTGTGTCTTTGGGCCATGCATTTAGTGTCTTTAATTACAATATTTTCTAACACTAAAATGGTACTAATATTAGAATTATAGCAAATGCTTTCTTAAGAATTAAGAGAAAAAAACTTGTGAAATACTTAACATAAACTTCTAGGAATAACAATTACAACTACAGGGGCAAGATAATGAGTATATTTCTTATCAATCATTGTTGCCTCTTTCTTTGCTTCTTGTTCCCATCGCTTCCCATCTCCCCCCACACTCCCCATCCCACAATCTCTCCCCCCCACCAAAGATGTAAAGTTCATTTTTCGACTTAAGGACTTGTACATCTCATTATTACAATGAGTCCACCTGCATCCCTATTTAAATGATTTGTTTTTTCCCTTCCTCTCCACAAGTTATACCAACAACAAATACAGTGAAAGCATGGGTTATACCATGGGGGATGGACATACAAATCAACAAAGAAATCATCTTATAAATATTTGAAACAATTGCAATAAAGAAAAAAAACAATTGAATCCTTATCTTGGGGTTCATTTCAGCTAACATCAACTTATCTGACATTTTCTGCTTGTCTCAGACATATACTAGTTTTTGCAAATAAGAGAACCATGGGACCTATTACCTATGTTTTTTTGGGCCTGACTTAATTCACTTATTATAATTTTTTCTAAGTCTTTCCATTTCCTAACAAATGGGGCAATGTCATTCTTTCTGATGGAGGCATAGAATTCCATTGTGTATATATATATATATATATATATATATATATATATATATATATATATATATATATCTCATATATATATCATATATATCATATATATATCATATATATCATACATATATATCATATATATCATACATATATATCATATATATCATATATATGTATATATATACATCATATTTTCTTAATCCTTTCATCTAGTGAGGGACATCTGGGTTTGTTTCATATTTTAGCCATGATAAATAATGCTTCAATAAACATAGTTGTCCTGGTAATGGACAAGGGTCTCATATCTAAAATATACCTGGAACCCAGAAAAATTAAATTCCCCAATGACAAATCCTCAAAGAAACAATGCCCAATAAATAAGTGAGCTAAAGACTTAAAGAGAAAATTTTCTGAAGAGGATAAAAGTATGGCCAATAGACACATGAAGAAATGCTCAACCTCTCTAGCCATAAAAGAAATGCAAATCAAAACAACATTGAGATACCATATCACCCAAGTTAGAATGGCTATAATCATGAACTCTAAAAACAACAGATGTTGGTGGGGATTTGGACAGAATGGAACCTTAATGCATTATTGTTGGGAGTGTAAACTTGTTCAACAGCTTTGGAAAGTAGTATGGAGTTTCCTCCAAAGACTCCACGTAGAGCTCCTCTATGATCCAACAATACCACTTTGGGGTATTTACACAAATGGTCACAAACTAGCCAGCAGTTTTTTTTAAAATACTAAATAGTATGCAATCAGTATTACAAAAGCCATTACATGTAATGAGAAACCAGAAGGCATGTTCTCTATTGACCATGCTCTGCTTCAAAGTCAGCCAGGTGGATAAATTCTCATGCTGTAAATCAAACTGGTTTTATTATGTCTTGACAGTATAAAAACATCAGGGACAGAATAATGACGGAATGTTGTAGACTGAGGTGAAGTCCATATGAAAATGTGCAAAACTGATGAAAACGTAAAAGTCTCTGAGTAGTATATTGTGTTTTACATCATTTAAGTTAAATTGCAAAAATAGGGAAGACCGAGAGGAATGAATTCTCTATTTGATACCCAATCAAAGGTCCTTAGAAGATTGAACTCTTTCCTCATTCTTGTAGAGGCATCATCAGATGAGAGGAACTCTATTGTTTTTGTGCTTCTTTCCATTTATACTTCAGTTTGAAATCTGAACTACATGAGACTGAAAGAAACCTAGAAAAATTAGACACGCAGGCATGGAAAGAGCCAGGAACGAAAAATAAATAAAATACATATAGCCTTGTAAAAGGTCTAACTAAATTTATTTATATAGTCTTAAGTGTAAACAAAAAATGATTTAAACAATATAATATTATTGAAAATTAAAAAATGTTAGGAGTTGCTTAATTTTTTTCTTTCTACTATATTGAATTAAGTATTGATTTTGTATAGAGAGATTAAAGATGAGATTAACAAGAAATGATTAAAAATGGACAAAAGTTCTTAATAGACACATTTTCCAAAAAGTCCTGAAAAGCACTAGTTTGTTTACAAAGTTGTGTTTAATACCACTTCTATGCTAGGTTAATGCTTTGTGAACAGAAGTCATTATAGAAATGCAATTGAAAATTACTAGGATACTACTTCATAACTATAATAACTCTTATCAAAAAAATCAAAGGAACCAGGTATAGTGAAAAGGCTTGCAATTCCAAGCATTTAGCAGTTTGGAGTAAGAGGATTTGGGTCTAAGGCCAGTCTGGGGTTCTGCACATTGTAAAAACCTGCCCTTAAAAAACTCAAAATGTAATAATGTTGGTGAGAGTGTGAGAAAAGGAAATTTTCTACACTCTTGGTCAAAATACAGGTTAGTATTCTCATTGTAGAAAGTAATTTGCAATTTTCTAAAGAAATGCAAAGTTGAAATACCATCTGACACACCAATCATTTAATTATTTCTCTCTGGGTAACTCGAAAATATATCTGTAGTTATTTGTTATTCACATTGTTCACAACAGCCGCCCAGATACAAATAGAAGTTAAGTGTTCAACAACAGACTAATAAGGCAACTGTGGTGCATGCACAAATATATTTTTCTGTTTCATCTTTAAAATAGCAAGAGATTTCTCCAATTAGGCATAACTTACAATGACCTGAAAGATGTATTCTAAATGAAGAAAAATGTTGTCTTCTGATATTTATAAAACTACACACACACACACACACACACACACACACACACACACACACACACACACACACACACACCAACCTCAATAATTATGAGAGAAATTTTTATTTAAAATAAAGCAAACTGGAATTGCTGGGGCATTTAGGTCACAATGTAGAAGATAGTAAATATACAGGATGACCAAGTATACAATTTTAATGTACAACATGAGGATACAGAGGACAACACTGGCCTAAGATAGGAATGAAGCTAAATGAGTAGTTGTTCTTCCTAGTAGGGGCTGCTCTTTTAGATGTTCTTCCTTCAGTAATGGATGACATGAACGTAATTCTTTAAATATACCTGCCTGTTTGCAGAAATAACAAACAAGGTAGCAATAATGTTGTATGCTCAACATAGAACAAAATGTCAAATTTAAATACATGAGATTATCCTAGATGTAAACTATTAATTCCAAATAAGGGAAACCATAGGACCTAGGTTTCTTTAAGTCTGGCTTACAGAACTTAATATGATTTTTTCCCAAGATCTTCCATATCACTACAAATGAGGTGGTATCATTCTTTCTGATGGAAGCATAGTATTCCATGTGTGTGTGTGTGTGTGTGTGTGTGTGTGTGTGTGTGTGTGTGTGTGTGTGTGTGTGTGTGTGTGTGTGTGTGTGACATTCTCTTGATCCATTGATCTACTGAGGAGCATCTGGGTTGATTCCTTATTCTAGCTATGATAAATAATACTGTGATAAACATAATTGTTCTGGTAGCTTTAGTGTGATCTGGTTTGTGATCACTTGGGTAAATGCCAAGAAGCGGAATTACTGTGTAATAGGGGAGCATTATTGTGTACATCAAGGATAATCGTAGTAGATGAGAAGAATAGCTCAATAGCTATGTACATATGAGGGTGTATTGTGATTCCAAGGGAAATGATCTCCAAGATATGTTATTTCTTGTTGTTCTAAATGTAATATGTGATTTCTTTTTATCCTTTTGTGTTTTCCACACCTATGGTTTATCATCTGGAGTAACTGTATTTGATTTTGATACCCTGGATATTGTAACTATGTTGATCCGAACTAGTTAAGGGAAAGGGAAAAAGCAAAATGGTGAGACAAATGACAAAAGGGGGAACTTATGCAACAGTGATACTCACAAGACAATACGTTGGAAATAATCTTGGGGGGGGGCATTGGGATGGAAGAGGGAGAAAAATGGGGGAACGGATAACAAGTTATAAAAGAAATGAATTCATTAACTTACTTATGTAACTATAACCCCTCTGTACATTAACTTGACAATAAAATTTAAATATAAAACATAAAATACATGATAGCAAGCAGCAATACAGGAGATGTGAGTGGGGAAATACTGTACTATACAAAGAAGAGTAAAACAGCTATGGACAGCAGTAATTTGACTTTAACTTAGGAAGTAATAAACTAGCATGCAGATTTTCAGCCTCATGTCAGTTACTAAAAAGGGAAAACAAAATGTACAATCAGTAAACCAATAGAGATAAAATAGAAAACTAAACAATTAAGGTGAAGAAATGACTTGGACCAAGAATAAAAAATGACACAATTAGTAAACAAATAACAAGCTGTTAAGTTATAAAATATTACTAATAATTCTAGTAATGTTTTCTTAACCTCATAACTTGTTGGAACTATACTTCAAATCACAGTTTAATAGTATATCATTTTAAAATTAGGTTACTTCTAATTGATTTCTTAATATTGAATGTTTAATATATAATTTTAATTTCAGTAGCTATAGAAAAGAAAGTGAAACTATGTTTAATAATATATAGCATGAATTGTAAAATTGAGAAGCATTAGAATTTAAACGAATAACATCATTATTGTTTCATTTCTGTGAATTAATGTAATAATTCAAAGTGTTTTCTACACTTCGCTCTCATCTTAACATCAAATAATAAATTATTGCACATGACATCGTATTAGGTGGAAGGGTTCAGCACTGTGTTAATATTCACACCACACAGTACATCAGAGTTTGGCTCCTCTCATCTAGCTTAAATTGTGGAAATTTGATTTCTACATGCATGTTAAATTCTTGCCAAGGTGACATCTATAAAATTATAAACAATTATGTATATGAGGAGTGTTTCTGATGATAGTTAAAAGTCACATTCATTAATTAAATTTTATTGTTTTCTACCAAATAAATATTTATAGAGAGACTGAATTTCTGAGTTGAGGATTATTTTATATCCCTGCCATTGTTTCTATAGTTGGATTTAATTTTCCATAAAGGGTTAAGTGTATTATATTGGATATATGAAGGTAAACTGAATGTTTATTCTATCAATATTTTGCCACTTGTTTAATCCCAAGTTTAAATTATCCATATGTTTGAAGTAATGAAAATAACAACAGATATAAAAAAGATAAATCAGTGTGTAGTAGATAAGTATTTTCACCTTTATTTTGATAGTTGGTCCTCTTTTACCCTACAGAACATTATAAGGAAAATGTTTTCAAGGCTGACCACAACTGTAGAATATTATGGTTTGGTCTATCATAAGAGAAGGAAGGATGGGGTACCTTCCTTCCAAAAGTCTGCTCCAAGGAATGTGATCTGTTTTATGTTGGTGACTTGAAAATGAACATTTTTCACAGTCAACCTTGAAAAGCCATCTTGATAGACCATTTTTTAAGTGGTTACATTGGATTATCCATGGCTTTGCAAGGATGCCGAATTGCCTCATTTTGAGACAATTAAAACAGGAATTTATTCAGCTATTCTTTGTATCTTTAGGAAAAAAATCCCATTGACTCTAGGTCTGGGGATCAAAGGGGTCCAGAGAAGATACTACCATGAATAGTAATCCTAGGCCTCTAAAAACAAAACAAAACAAAACTCCAGTAGGAACAGCAACTCAGGGCAACTATCACAGCCTACATGAAGTCAGGCAAAATACGGAAGCTGAGAGTCATTTATCTGATAACTAATATATTTTAATGAGGCAGACTGAAATAAGACTTCAGAGAGAGGGTCAAAAGACTGATCAGAGAGACTAATATTGGTCACATGAAGATTGGAAAATACAATTCATTGTACAGTAAATAAATCTTAGAAAGCCTGTGCATATAAGAACAAGACAGCAGACCAAATTCCAGATATGTGCATTCTCTTAGAGGTCAGCTTAATGAATTATCAATGGAAATCTTTGTATTCTTAAACATTTGACCACATGTAGGAGAAGGCCAATTGCTGAAGAGAAAGAAAACATCATCACTCAATTACGAGGTCCAATATCACATTAGGAAGGAATCAAGCACAGATTTGTAATAAAAAGAGAAAAAATATTCCAAATGAGGGTTTCATTTGTTTTGATGTAACAGTTTCTGATTTATGTGCTAGCAAATACCATACAATTGATCCATTCCCACAGCTGAGTTGATATTTACTGCAGTATTCCCACATGAAGGAAAAGAGAAAATTTAAAAATGTCTGATGAAATGAGTTGAGGGTGAAGTCTTCTAATAGTGATATCTGAGCTTTAGACATAGATGAAGAGGGGGATTTTCTTTTTTAAAAATCCCCCATTTTTAACCTGGTGCCAGAGGCTCACAGCTGTAATCCGAGCTACTTAGGAAGCTGAGAACTGAGGACTGCTTTTCAAAGCCAGCCTGGCAGGAAAATCCCTGAGACTCTTATGTCCAATTGAGTTGAAGAGCTCAGAGACAGTACACAAGCCCAGACTTAAAGCCCCTCGACCAAGACCAAAAAAAAATCTCCCTTTTGTTGGACTGCCTACATCTTTTCCTAACATTCAACAAAGAAGCCATTTTATCACCCACAACATTTAAATCCTGTCCTAGCTGCTGCAAATAGAATGGTTTGTTATCTTATGTCAAAAAGTTCATATTTTCGGGATCAAATACCAGCAATGATAACATTTTTTCCAGTCCTTGAACTCTGGGCCCGGGCCCTGAACATGGTTATGCTTGTAGCGTTAATGTGAGCTTGTTTATTTATTGGATTACTGCCCATGAGGGGAATTACGGAGTCATAAGAGAGATCTATGTTTAGTCTTTTGAGGAAACTCCATACTGTATTCCAGAGGAGTGGAAGAAGTTTAACTTCCCACCAACAGTGTAATAGAATTCCCAATTGGAGACGGGTGCTGGTGGCTCACGCTTGTAATCCTTACTACTCAGGAGGTTGAGATCTGAGGATCATGGTTCAAAGCCAGCCCAGGGAGGTTCCCAATTGGTTACACCCACGACAGCATTTGCTATTATTAGTTTTCTTGATAATGGCCATTCTAACTGGGAAGGGGTAGAATCTGTCTTGTTTACTTGTAGATTTGTAGGCACCTTCTAGCTACTATAAATGAATGAATCAATGAAACCTGTATTTTTCTGCATCTGCATTCCTTTCTCTTACCATAATTTTCCCAAGCCTTTCATTTTCCTTAAAACTGGTGAAAAGTCATCCTTTCTAATGGGTGAATAGAATTCCATTGTGTGTGTGTGT